>NC_056748.1:58725353-59025353 GCF_019279795.1 Protopterus annectens | reverse complement strand
ACTTAGCCAAAGCCTTTGACACTATTTGCCACTCAGCCATAATAGATAAACTCTCCCAGCCAGGCATCAACCCGTATGTTACCAGATGGGTAGCTAGTTGGCTCATGGATAGAACCCACTCAGTCAAAGTAGGGGAAGCTACCTCTAGTACTAGACCCGTAATGAGTGCTGTACCCCAAGGATCAGTCTTGGGGCCTCTACTGTTTGGGATATATTTTTCTGAGGTGCAAGCCAAAACCAGTGGTCTGTGGCTGACCAAGTTTGCAGATGTCTGCAAGCTGGGCGCTGTCTTAAATTCCACTAGTGATGTGAACATCCTCCAAAAGGGCCTTACCCAAACTAATGACTGGTGCCAGAAGCATGGCCTCAAACTGAATGCCAAGAAATGCATCATTATCCCCTTTGGAGAAAATGGCATCACCACTAATTATTACATAAATAACAATGTACTAAGCATGCAGTCAGTTGTGAGGGACGTGGGCACCCAGGATGAGAACCACCTCACTTTTGGCCACCACATACCCTCTGTTGTACTTACTATAGCTTTTTACATGGCCTACCTCATAAATAAGGGTATTTCATCCAGGAACAAGGAGGTCATACCATCCCTGTACTCTTCCCTTATCAGACCCATTATCGAGTACAATGCCCCCTTCAGCATGTACATTACCAAGCACGTGCAGCAGTTGGAGAGACCACAGGGGTTCCTGACCAGGAAAATCCAGAGTCTCACTATACATGTAGGCTAAAAGCCTAAAAGCCCTGTCCCTCTACTCCATCTCATACAGACTGCTCAGAGATGACCTGTGTCTGACATACAAGGCCATCTCAGACCCAGCCTTGATGGAGTTACTGCATGTCTGTAATACAAACTCCACTCGATTAATCCCCATGCAAGGCCTTAACCTGGTCTGTGACATTTAATAGAACTTGTTGGTGGGATAGATTTCTTTCCCAAAGGCTCCCCCTTCTGTGGAATAGACCCCCTCTCCATGTCAAGCAGAGTACCTCTCTAGCCCTCTTTAAGAGGACCCTGGACGACTGGATGGGAAACAGAAAATACACCCCTGGGATCCCACCTGTGTCCCTGCTGGACAGGGGAAACAAAATTCACCCCTGGAATCCCACCTGTGTCCCTGCTGGACAGGGGAAACAGGTGCTGACTTTGAGGGAACATGGACAAAATTCTTGGTTAGGCTTATAAGGGCCTCCAGGCCAATAGCCTAGTATCATTCCATGAAATTATTAAATGACATGTTTATGAAAACAGACCAAAATACCATCCTCAGTCATAGGTTTATAGGAGATTACTAGGCTAATGTCTTAAGGGCTCTTTCAAGCCTAGCCAACATAACCCGGTTCTGCCCAATATATGGCTCCAAGGGGCAAGAGGATGGCATGGATTTGTGCCTATGCATTGAGTGTCTTACTGATTGCCGCTGTCCATAAGGGACATAGGCGCTACCCCAGGTATGAATTTGTGATTCCACATCCATTAAATTGCATTTGAAGAGGGCCGGGCAAGGGCTTTGCTTAATGTGAATAGGAAGCCTGTTTCAGTGAAGGGGCAATCTCTGAGACCGATATCTATCTCTCCAGTGTGTCCTGTTTGAGTCACTGACTAAGCTTAGAACCCTAGATTTGGTGATGCTTGACTTGTGGATGTGTAGCAGCTCCATAAAGGCTGGATTTGTGAGTGCATTCTAGGTCAGGCATAGATTACCCCTTAATAGTCGGTAGGAGACACAGTAAAGGGGCTCTTCATCTATCCACATAGGATATATTGTTTACATACTGTATTTTCTTTGTAAGGAACCTCTGAGATCACTCCAGCTGCTGTAAGTGCCTAGTCAAGCACATGCTAAATGGTGTATTATACTCTATTAATGGTCTAATGAGAGCTGAGTACAGCAAGACTATTTCCTTGGATCTGGATGCCATACCTTTACTTATAAGTTGTGCTACACAGAAAGACTTCCTCACCACTGTGGACACACACATGGAAGTCAAATTCAGACTGCTATCTGTCTGTGTACTTAGATCTCTTACTACTGAGTCTAGTCTTAGGCAGGTGTATTGATGTAATTTGCAGGGGTATTTGACTTCCCAAAGGGTATGGTAATGCATTTTTTTCACATTTAGTTTTAGGCCATGATTCTGGCACCAGTCATCTGTCTGATCTAGACCCTCCTAAAGGATATCTACATCACTGGTGGATTCAACAATCGCCCCCAGCTTGAAGTCATCGGCAAGCTTTGTCATCCTGAGGCTTTCCACATTAGCCTTGAATTCGGAGAAGAATATTCCAAACTGGAGTGGTCTCATCACTGAGCCGTGTATCCCCACTAGTAACTGGCCTCTTGCTGGATCTGGGTTCATCCACTTTAACAACATGGGTCCTGTCTGTGAGAAGGTTGGCTAGCCATCTGATGATGTAGAGATTTATGCCCAGTTTTTATGAGTTTATTTATAATACCCGAGTAGGGAATTGTCAAATTTCTTTGGCCAAGTTAAGGTAGGTGGTATGTACTGTTTTACCTTAATCTATGGCCTTAGTGTGTTTCTCAAAGAAATTCACCAGATTCAGAAGGCATGAGCCAAAGTCAAATTGGGATGGGTCCAGTGTTTAGAGGTTTCCTATGTCATTTCAGGTCCATGATCATTCTTTTCATGGCCTTGCATATAAAGCTAGTCAAACTTATGGGTTGGGTCAGTAGATGGTGCCCTTTTATGCAGAGGGATGACCGTCTGATATGTCCTGAAAGCTATTTGAGGCAACATGTTTGTATCATCAGGCCCCATTGAAGCCATGTTTTTAGCTTTAGAGAGCGTAGTGGCAACCTGTTTTTTGGTGATAATTGGCGATGGAGTGGTTGAGGGTATTTCTTGGGGGAGAACTGGGGGAAGAGGAGTCGTCATCTTAAAAAGTCTGCTCAATAACTTTTACAATAACAAACATGTACCAGGAGGACACAAATATACAGTAAAGTTCTTGTCTGACATAATTGTATGCCAACACATCGAGAGAGACTCTGAGTGAATGCTCACTGAATGTTCTGAAAAGTGCATATTCGTCTTGGAGTTTGATGTGTATTGGTACATGCTGCAAGCTCTGTGTTACTCCATTTCAGTGCTCTAACTGGCACTTACCCAAGGTGGTTTTAAGTTGATCATTGTAGCTTTAGTGCGCAGAGACGCGTGCCCCACCCCCACTGCAGTTGTGGTGTGCTTGCCTTCCATGTAGATGTATTACAGATAAGTTTTATGTTTTAATTTTGTGATGAAATTACTGAGAGCCTGACTGCCATTTTGTGTTTTATGCAACTTACTAAGGTGTCAAGTATGTATAAGTGTTTTATTGTGTGACTGGACAGTGTGTGCATCTGTGTGTGTATGTGCATTTGGAGTAATGTGTGTGGGTGTGTTGTGTTCCATATGGTTTTTGCGTGTGTGAGATCTGAGAAGTACAGTGGAGTCAGTGTGATGGGACTGGTTGAAACTGGTGAGCAGGTGTGTATGCTTAATAAGTATAGTGGTGTTAGGTGTGTGTGTGTGTGTGTGTGTGTGTGTGTGTGTGTGTGTGTGTGTGTGTGTGTGGCAACTTTTTGAGCTATGTATTTATAAATGTGTTTGCCTTAGGTCATTGAGTGGCATGTTGGGATTGTTTGCATGTGCAGGGCATGATAAATAGTAGAGTGAGCATGTGTGTTGTGGTGTTAATTGGTATGTGTGTGCGCCTTCCTGTCATTGGCAATGAGATCACTCATTTCATAGTCACGGCTCTATATTTTCAGAATGCTTGCAGAGTGACCAGTTAGATTTGGTGATGTGGTCTTTGGCTATCTCCAGATCTAACCATGTTCACCCTGAAAGGTTGAAAGCAATACTAAGGCATTCTTTAATTACATCAGGAAAGCTGAAAGGGAAAAATTATGAATTTAACATCCCCCAGGCATAGGATATAGTAAATGATCCTATTGAATAGTTTTGGGCAAAGAACTATGTCAGAATGCTACAGAGGAAAGGGAAGCCAGTCCTTGTATAAGTAAAGATATATCTACGGTCATACAAAATGTGTTCTAGTTTCTTACACCGAGTTGAGGTAAAGCTGGCTAAACCCCTGTCATTCATGTTAAGTAAAAGGTTAACATGTGGACATATCCCTGACCTTTGATGGTAGCTTTAGTTGGACAAATTCACAACATGTGCAGGAACGCATTAGACCCACAGAACTGTAGACCTATCAGCCTGACCAGTATTCAATGAAAAATCATGAAGAATATATATATATATATATATATAATGTCTGTGTGTGTGTGTGTGTGTGTGTGTGTATATATATATATATATATATATATATATATATACACACTTACACATACAGGCAGATTTAACAAAATAACCCTTTACTGGAATGATGAAATGAGTGAGGTATACAAAAAAAATGAGGTACTATTTAATTTTCAAAAACTACCATTGCTATCAAAGACTACACCAGAAGAAATAAAGTACAAAACCAATTTATTGTTATTCTTCCCAGCCTAACTGTGAATTTGAATTAGTTTCATAGTCTGAAAGCAATGATAAGGTATTCTTTAATTATTTTATTTTGTTTATTTAATATGTTTATCAGTGTAGTACACTGGTCACAATAGGCCATTTGTAAACACCGGTTTGCTTCGACTCTGTGTGGAAAATTGGCATGGAATGTTGTAAATCTAATATGTTGCCAATGAATAACTGATCACCTAGCGGTGGTGGTGCTGCGGTAGCGTTGTCGCCTCACAGACGTTGCCCGTTCGATCCTCAGTTAGAGCGTCTTCTGTGTGGCGACATGCGTGAACGGGCGTTCCTTCGTTGAAGGTTGTGCATTAGGCCTGGCAAGCCAGCACGTAAAACTCTACTGCCAATCATTAGTGGACCGGAGTTCCGCTGTGGCAACCCCTAACCGTGAAAAAGCCGAAAGACACAAACAAACAACTGATCACCTAGCTAAAGGACTTGGCAAATGTGTTTGCAGAAATGCTTTACACCAACTATGAATTGATAAATTACTGTTTCAGAATGCTGGAGAGACATCATAATGCAACTGTGGACACAAGGATTGTTGTTTGTAAAGTGCTATTTAACCACATTAGTGTTTGCAAGGAAACAGTATAAGTGCTGCTGCAAGGGGTGGGGGGTAATCTTCTTACCAGTTTAGTTGGGAAACAAGACCATTGTGCATTATTCTGTAATGGGGGTTAAATTCCACAGTCTCTGCAAATATTACAAACGTCATATTCTTTTAAAACAATATCTTTATGAAAAGAAATAGTGCTGGAAGGATTACCTGAGCTTCCTTGTTATGTTTGTCCAACTGTCATGTGTTCATGACTCGGAACAGGTTCCTCCGCTTATACCTTTTGAATGTGCCTGGTGCAGGTTCAGATATGTATGACTCTTACCTACACCTGATCTGCAAGGTAAACACTCCAATTCATCGTTCAGATATGTATGACTGTTACCTACACCTGATCTGCAAGGTAAACACTCCAATTCATCAGTGAGAAAAACATTCAGGAGTGTTTTATAGTCCAGTCTGTTTACAAATGATGGAAAATTGCTATTCTTATTTTTTTTGTCTGTTTCATTCTGGCTGTTTTATAACACTTGAGCAATGCTCTATACTTCGGTAGCACTGTATAATGTGTATATATAGGACCCGTTTTGGAATGTAATCATTGTTTGTATATTTGTAATGTGAAACAACAGAAACAATGGTCTCTGCAAAGAAAATATCATTTTAAGAGGTCTGAGTTATAAGGATTGGTGTTCAAAATTGAATTTGTATACTATGCATTGTAAATATTTAAGGGATAGGTTTATATTGGCATTTAAAACTTTCCATGATGGTTTCCTGTAGTCTCTGTCGATCTAGATGTGCACAAGGGAACAAAGACCCTCGTGCATCATTATTTAACATTCCAAGCTGAATTATTTTGTTATAAAAAGTAGAGAGATCTCTTTTTATTTATATGAATTGCTCAACTTTGGAACAGATTACTCAGGCTTGTTAGATAAGCAATAAGTCTTGGATGAGTGGACTGGTGACGCAGGGTTTTGAACCAACAGTATCTGAGACAGTGTATCTTGACTGCCTTACAGCCTAAACACTGGGTTTACTTATGAAATCTCAGTGGTGTATTTGTATGTGGATTTAACTTGCTCTGTTTTATTTATTTTTTTACTCTTTGCCACTATTGCCTGTCATCTTCATGTTCACATGTAAATACTGGGCAGTTACTCTGCAGACCATTACAAGCCTAGCCCGAAAAAGTCATTCAAAAGTCTCCATCCAGCCTCAAGAAGGGCAAGAAAGGAAGACTGGGGGAGAATTTGAGGCTGCGCATGAAGTTGTTTAGGTTTGTGTCGAAGATGGCAGTGGTGCTACTCTGCTGGACATGTAGTGGAAGTTTGTTCCAGCAGTAAGGGATAAAGTGGGATATCAGTCTGTCACACCAGTGTTGATGAAGGCTTAGTTCCTTAAACTACGTGTTTGAGGTACCATTTGTTCTGAGAAAGGAGTAGGAGGCCGAAGAGGTCTGGACCTTTCGTGGCACAAAACGCTAAACACAGATCTCCACAGAGGAGTCTGTAAGACACTGAGTACAGAGAAAGGGCTGCCACTCTCTCCTGATAGCAATTTTTGAGGTAAATGATCTTTTTCTTATATGAATCTCTAAGATCTCTCAAGCTGTGGGATACGTTTAGACAAATACTTGACAGAAGGTGCGTTAATGGGTCTGGAGAGTAAAGGAAAAGTAGGAATTCTGTGGATCTAGTGAAGATGTCTTGGAAGATTAGATGAGCAGATGGAAGTGATGCTGGACTACTTTGGGAACCTGATGGTCAAGAATTGTCAACAAGGGTACTTTAGATCCTTTATGACAGCATCAGATTGGATGGGTATGTTACCTGTATGGTACTTTAAACATTTGTTTAATCAAAATGAATTGTGCTACATTGTTTACATTTAATTTTAGACTGTTTTCCTTGCACTAGTTATTAACATGGTCTAACTCATTTTGCAGCAATTGTGAGTCAGTGGAACATTTGAGTAACAGCATCCAGTTTACAGTTGTCTGCAAACTTAGATAACCATAGGCCAGGACTGCTGGCCTGAAGATCTGAGAGGTAGCTGCCAATCAATAGTGCCTAACACTGAGCCCTATGGTATATCACTGGTAACTTTTTTGCTTTTCAGAAGTGGCACCAGAAACTATAACCCCATGGGTTCTGTCAGACAACCAGTAAGGTATCTACCACACAACATAAGGATTTATAATCCAGTTGATGTGTGTCAGTAATGCTTGCATGAGAAATATTGTCAAATATTCAGGTACAATATCCTGTATGTACTGAATAAATGCTATATATTGGTTCGGTTACTTTTTAAAAAGTTAATGAGGTCCCTTCCCTATACACTAGGATCAAAGCCAATCAGGAGGGCCATCATTTAGGTAGCAAGTAGCAGGTTGTCCATTTTTATAGTCTTTGTAGCCCTGTATCCATTCCACATGCCCAGTCAGATACATAGAGTTTGGTGTGCATTGAGTGTCAACAAGGATATTTCACTTGCTGCCATAAGAGACATAACACCTCAGGGGATGTTGGGAGGTTTGGAGGGAATAAAGTCCAGATGGGGTGCTGTGAGGAGTCCTAAAAGAGGTGACTCCAGTTTCAATGGGTACATCATAAATCACTAGTGAGGAAGAAGCACTTGAATGTTGTGTTGTGTCTTTCAGCTTTTCCCGGTTAGGGGTCGCCACAGCGGAACTCCGGTCCGCTAATGATTGGCAGTAGATTTTTACGTGCCGAGTTGCCAGCTCTGACGCACAACCTTCAACGAAGGTATGCCCATTCACGCAAGTCTCTACACAGAAGACGCTCTGGCTGAGAATCGAACGGGACAACGTTTTACTAGGAGGCGAAAATATGCCTCTGATTTTGTCAGTGCAGCAAGGCTTGGTAGATGTAACGAGAGCTGGGAGACTGTAGGCTGCTTAATTTACTCTGCGTGAGAAAGCTAATGTAAAGCTTGCAAAGCATCAGCTCTTACCATCCCTGAAGTTCATGGGATTGTTAGGTTTCAGCAGGGTAGCATTACCAAGGGGAGCTCCTGTAGTGCTGACTTGTTCAGTATTTTTAAACTCTGGCTCATTGCTGTTAGTTACCATTAACTTATTTACAGTGCTGGCACCCTCCTAATGAAACATAATTCTATGCCGTTTCATGTACACTTTTCTACAAATTCTGTACTTTAACATTTTCCACAGTGTATTTTTTCTATACTAGTCAGTTATTGCCAATACACATGTATTGTATAATCCTTTTCCGTGGTGTTTGTTATGGATATCCAGTATCCATCTACTCATGAATGCAGTACTGACTAGAGTTTATCCCAAAAACCTTCATCATTAAGCATGCAGCCTTGCCTGTTCAATTGTCCTGTGGCAGCTTAGTGCTGAAACGTTGCCCAACTTCCTCAGTAATTCCTCTGTTTTTGTACACATCTAACCTCCACTTAGATTAACTAAACCACTGTCCATTCCCACACATTCCCATTATGTAGTTATCTGTTTAACTTTTCAGTATAAAATTAGTACATTTTATTTCTGTGTATACAGTTGCATCTGATTTTATACTGTCACTCTTTACCGGTCTGTGTTATCCTTCTGCTTTGACCCAAACATCACGTCATCCATCAGGCTAAGGAACAGGGTATAATTCGATTTCTTTCTTTCATCTCTGTTATTTCTTCATTGTCCTGTCTCGTCAGTCAAGTCAAGGGCACTAAGCATGACTGGTGTAAGGCTTGTGCATCTCATGTCTTCCACATTCTACTTCCTTTGTAATTAACCACCTACACATGACATGCCCTTCAGGATTACGTAAACAGCATCTTTCATTTAACTTTACATATTCATGGACACACATGACATGCCCTTCACGATTACGTAAACAGCATCTTTCATTTAACTTTACATATTCATGGACACACATGACATGCCCTTCACGATTACGTAAACAGCATCTTTCATTTAACTTTACATATTCATGGACACACATGACATGCCCTTCACGATTACGTAAACAGCATCTTTCATTTAACTTTACATATTCATGGACACACATGACATGCCCTTCACGATTACGTAAACAGCATCTTTCATTTAACTTTACATATTCATGGACACACATGACATGCCCTTCACGATTACGTAAACAGCATCTTTCATTTAACTTTACATATTCATGGACACACATGACATGCCCTTCACGATTACGTAAACAGCATCTTTCATTTAACTTTACATATTCATGGACACACATGACATGCCCTTCACGATTACGTAAACAGCATCTTTCATTTAACTTTACATATTCATGGACACACATGACATGCCCTTCACGATTACGTAAACAGCATCTTTCATTTAACTTTACATATTCATGGACACACATGACATGCCCTTCACGATTACGTAAACTGCACCTTTCATTTAACTTTACATATTCATGGACACACATGACATGCCCTTCACGATTACGTAAACAGCATCTTTCATTTAACTTTACATATTCATGGACACACATGACATGCCCTTCACGATTACGTAAACTGCACCTTTCATTTGTACATATTCGTGGACAGAGCCTCAAAACATTTAGCTCCATTAATTAATCTTCCTTCGGCTGCTTCCCAACAAGCTTTGCAGTATCCAGCCTTCATCTTTCATGGTTTAGCACAGCTGTTGCAACTCATTATTAATTATCTCTTAATTTCAAACATCTTGTTGTTGTTGTTTTTCACTTTCTTACTGTTATGCATTTAACACAAATTCATTAGAGCTGAGCAATCTTACCATTATATATCTAATCGTAAGTACTAGGGTCACTATAATTTTACTTTATATGCACAATCATTTTCTTTTAATTGATATTGATTGTATTAATGTAAATTTTTTTGATGATTAAATTATGCCATGTACCTTATTACTATAATAAATACTTAGTCATGTGATTTGCCCTTTGCCATTTTCTGCTTTAAGTAGCCCCATGTGCTGTTTTTATTGTATTATCGCTGCCGTTTTGATTAAATCTCCTTTCATTATGCACAGACGTCTTGAAATTTAAGGGATAAATGTGTGCAGTTACTGTTATTTCGTTGTTCCCATGTGGTTAATATTTCTTCCTCCCCCTCACTGTTCATTATATAAATCTGTTCCATCATATGACCAGTGCCATTTTATTTCTTTTGAAGTAAACATCAGTAAAATACCAAGCTTGTATTAACAGTTATATATGATTAGTAATTCATCCTATTTTGTCATTTCTAATCAAGCTCAATGCATCCAATCAAATGTTATTTCACTGTGTACAGTCTTCATAAAAGTGAAAACAATTTTATTACATAACAACAGCGTTTTTTTATAGTTCTGTCGTTTCCATATGGTTAGCATTCACTATACCCTGCATTACTTATTCATGCTGTAAACTTTTTCCAGATGATCAGCACTTTACCATTACAGTTCATATCTATAATAACAGTTAAATATAATTTGTTTTTCACCATTTGTAAATTAGCTCAATGGTTATCATTCCCAAACCCTCATAAATGCAAGCACTAATTAACTTCTTCAATTTATGGTGAAAACTCCGGAAACATAATCTACTTAATCCAAATTCGGTGTAAAGAATTGCAAAATCATGTGGTTGATATGTCCCCACAATTAGCATGGTGTTATCAGTGTCAGCTAATGCTTCACTATATTCTATATTATACAATGACTGGCCATTAATATTCAGAAATGAGCATGCTGATTGGACAGCCCAACCAGAGTGCCCATTGTAAATCTAGCATATGCCAATAGAAAAAAGTCCGGTCGCTGAAGTACCATTGAGTGGACAGACTGTTTTCTATTCTTGTATTATGTTTGACGGGTGTTAAGTGAAACAAAGAAAGCCTGAAACTGAGGTGTCATTATTTAGTGACATTGATCCTCATAAAGGTTGTGATATTCCAACAAACCACTGAGCAATGAAGTCACTGAATAATGACACACATTTCAGACTTTCTTTCCTTCACACAACAGACACTCATTCTCCCAGATTTCTAACATTAACAGTTGGTCCCCCTTCTTTATTTATGTTTTATCCACATTTCTTGAAATAAAAGCTCGAGAGGTAGGTACGAGAGCAAAGAAAATACAAGGAAAATCTGGTACATTTTGCAAAACTAAAGAAACCTACCTGATTTCCTTGCATTTTCCCCAGTCTCTCTCTCTCGTATCTCTAAACTGTCCAGAAGGTTACATTTTTGTTTTCCTTTAAAAAAAAAAAAATAGCAATGGAGATCGATCGTCCTTTCTCTGTTGCTTGCTTTCTACAGCATTGATGTACTGTGTACGCATGGGAGCCCAAGTCCCATATGCATGTGCAGTACATCATCAAAAGGGTAGAATTCTGAAACAATGCAGAAGAACATCACAGCACTGTTATTGTTGATATTTAAGAAAAGTAAGTAACTTTTTTCCTACATAATGTCATTATATAATAGCAGTAACCCACAGCTGGGTGTGGGCAATGCTGATTTACCCACGGTTTGCTTTGTTTGGTCACTTGGGCTTTCCTGTCGTGACCAAACCACATCAACCATGGGTAAATCCAGCATTACCAACACCCAGCCATGGGCCATTCCTATAATATTTAAACATTCTCAGTAAGTATCACTTCAGAACCTATTTGGTGTAGTTGATTGCCCAAAGGCATTACTTCTAAGACTCCCTCAAGTTGTAACCAGTTACTTATATCGCATCACATCACATACTTGTGATCACAAATGGGCAAAAGCTCTTCAATGCAAACAGCGTTTGAAACTGAAAAATAGAAAACATCCCTGGAGGGGATATACCCTTCTGCATCCTCCCACATCAAAATAAAAATAAAACCAGTCCAAGGTCAGACCATCATGGGAAGAAGGGAAATATCCCAGTACACTGGCAGGCCAACCTCCTGAAGAAAAGCCCAACAATGCATACCAGTGATCGCACAAATGAGTGCCAATAGTGCATACTAGTGTTTCCTAGCCAAGTCTGGCTTCGATTACTAACACTGCTGTGTCTATATCTAGAAAAAAATATTTGATTGTAGGTATCTGAGTTACGTTTAATCTTTACCAGCACTGTATCGGGTGAATATCTTGCAAACTAGGACATTCTGTAGAAAGTGTACCACAGAGTTCAAGAAGACTGTTCTTGTTGTCGGCCATCTTGTTTCAAGTATTAGACACACAAGCATTTATCATTTGCCTGCAGAAATCACATTCATCTTCTGTTTCTCCAACAGTGTTAACATCTCTCGGTTTAACAGTCCCTGTTTCCACTTGCTGAACCTGTAGCTGTGCTAATCTCACTGATGCTACATTTAGCTTTGCAGTTGATTCACTGAGATTCAAAACTCATAGCAGCACCAGTCCAAGAGTTTTAGAATAACTGGAAATGTCATCTTGTTCATTTTTTTTTCTTTTGGTTTGTTTTCCTTACATTATTTTCCTGTTTCCACAAACTGCAATCATCATCACTTCAGAGTAATCATCTGTAGGGCCAGCAGCTGATAATTTGCTAGCAGGTTCCCAAAATTGCAAAAGCACTCGCTCCTTTTCATAACATTAGAAACCATCAATATAGCATATTTACATTTAACTCAAGTGTTAAATGTTTCATCATTCTAATCCCCAACAAATCTTTTGCAAACCTTGTGCATTCCACCATCTTTGTCTATTAAATCTGTCTCCTCATTGAAATGCAATACTTCATACAAGCAAAGATTTTACCTCCTTGTCTTTTGTTCCAGTCACTTGTTGTTCCAGCAGCTTGGCTTGTTTTATCATATGTGCTGTCTTGTCAAAAATCTCAAATGTTTGGCATTTAGCAGGTCCAGCAACTACTTATTCATTAAGCAGGATGATCTTATTATTAGACGTTACTAGGTTAATGGCCCTAGGGCCCTTGCAAGCCTAGCCAAGTTCTACCCTTGTTTCCACGATCAACACATATTGCCCCTGTCCAAGAGGGACACAGGTGGGACCCCCAGGGTGAATTTATGGTTATCCATCCAGTCATCCAGACTGCATTTGAGGAGGACCAACGAGGTGCTTTGTTTGACATGAAGTGGGAGTCTGTTCCAAAGGTGTGGTAACCGCTGGGAGACAAATCTGTCCCTCCAGCAGGTTCCGTTAATGTCACTATCCTCCACTCCAGCCACTTTCAGTCATTTCAAGTATGCCACAAGCAGTCTAGTCAAATTCCACGCTTCAGTTGTTATTGCTCTCAAGTTATTTGTTAACTGTGCACATCTAATTGCATTAGTTTTCTCTGTTGTCATGTAACAATATGGATGACATGCTTTGAGTCCTGGTTCTCTAAATCACCAGGATGCTAAAATTCAGCTATGTGCTGAATTGTTTTTAGCAACAATCCATAATCATAACATTGTACTGAAGTGTAAAGGTTACCTGTGTTGAATGAACTACGTCTGTAGGTGTATAGGTGAGTACTAGGCTAGCTGTCTTTGAAGGCCATTTTAAGCTTGGCTAACTTCCCTTTTCAAAGGGGAAAATCAGACCCTGTACCTTGTGTCTGTGAGATAAATACCTTACCATTGTATCAATTTCCAACCCAACTTTATAATTGAGAGGTTTTAATTACTTTACTTACAGGATTACCTCAGGAGGCAACCAGCCTCACCAAGTGCCACAAGACCTTCCCCACATTTAGTGCTCCTGCTAGTTGTCTGTATAACCCTTGGCACCTGTTCTGCTGAGAACAATGTCACAATAACAACTTTCGCCACAACTCAAATGACCAACACTGCTTTGGTAGATCAATTCTAACTCTAATAATAATTTGCAAATATATGTGCATCTAATAGAGTTTCTAGAAGTCAGAATAATGAAGGTGGTGTGGAAGAGTTTAACATACAATAGAATTCATGCTCATGTCTTCAGGAATAATGAGACCAGGAGTGCTTTCTCACTCAAGTCCGAGGTAGGTTTCCAAGACCTACAGTTTTAGGGGGTATGGCAGAAAATGTGATGGTTTGTACTGCGCTGTTTTGGGAGTGTCCCGTGTTACAGGATGGCGAGAGAATGGAAATATGCGTCAGATGGTTTATCATGATTTAGAAAGCAGTGTGGTAACCTGCTGTAACACTCAAAATATGGATCAAGACACATGACAAAGCAGCGTTCATTCTCCCCTGTGCTTGATATTCTAACATAGTATTGCACATCCTGTCTTGTCTTATTGCTTAAGATACTAAAATACTTGTGTTGGAGTGACTCACTGCTATGTGCAATGCCTGCTCTTGCATTCTTGTTTTTTGTCGATGTAGGCGTACTAATGTTAATGTTCATAAAGTTGACTGTGGCTGTCGCCCACTGGATATCTTATGTTTATATAGCAAATGGAAATTCTAAATATTATTATTAAAAAATCATTCAGGACTTGAAATGAAATCTGCAGAAACATTTTGTTGAGGGTATCGCTATAACTGGGAATACCTTTTGAAATGAATTTGACTGTATTACAGCATTTTATAAACCGTAAACATTACTGTTATAAAGCACAAACAGTGTGACTTATAAACATTGTAGAATGCATTTGTTTAAGTTTTACACTGCTATTCTTTTTTGGAAAAAAAAGCTCATTCGCTGTTCTGAGTAAACAGAAATAGAAATCTGTATGAATGAATTCTGGAACAGATGAACTCTATAAACATTGTAGAATGCATTTGTTTAAGTTTTACACTGCTATTCTTCGCTGTTCTGAGTAAACAGAAATAGAAATCTGTATGAATGAATTCTGGAACAGATGAACTCGAACAAGGGCTTTTTTGGTTATGTGTTCACTTTTACTAGCTGTCTGTTGTGGTTTGTGCTACATGCTTGCTTTATATAGCTGTTAAGGAATGTCTCCGGGTATTAGCGTAACTGTGTAAGAGATAAATACAAACAGCTGACATCCAATATAGAGAATGCCTTTTGGCCAACTGGTTTCCACCAGTTATTATGCACAGATTTGTTCCAGTCAAAGCAAACCTTGAGGAAAGCTTATTTTTACGTAATTCAACTTTTTTTTAAATTTTTAATTGTTGTAGTATATATTTATCTGTGTGTTTCTGAAACACTGTTTGTGGGTTAATCCCCAAAACACTGAGTACTACAATGTATAGGAAAACTCCTGATATTCCCTAAATGTATAACTATAAAGAAAGTTTCAAACTCTGAAACATCCAACAGTATAAAGAAGGGGAAATTGTTTATTTTAAGTTTCTATAATGTTTAGTCACTGTTTTTTCTTCTGCTAGTTCTGTAATATTTCTGTGACATTGTTACTATTAACACATATCACATACTGTTTGCAACATTAATACTGTAATTAGTACAGTCATTGTCACAAGAAGCATGTCATACACATTTTATGGTCACACAGTTAATGTTACAGTGACATTATTTATTTATTTTTTTATTTATTAACGTTTGATTACCAGGAAAATCTGACTGGGTAATTGTCCATTTTCAGACCTGGAAGAAAAGCTCCAAATATTACAAAAAAGTTTTAAATATAATAAAGTAAAACGAAAGCATTTACTGTTTAGACACAATGTGAGAACACTGGCTATAATTATTTAGTGTGATAAGAATAGATGCAACTTGACTGCTAATGATTTAATGTTTAAAGAAATTTTAGCCAGTTTAGAAAAATTAAAGGTATGAATTGCAATATGAAGCAAGAGAAAAAAACAGGGTTATGGCATATTTAGATAGAGATTCAGGGAGATAAATTGATTTGAAGTAAGGAAGTGAGTGAAGAAGGAACAGTAAGAAGGTATAATATATGAAAAGTTACTTGTTCAGATGTAGGAATATAGTTACTTGTTCAGATGTAGGAACATAGTTTATCCTGGGGTTGAGCAAGAACAGAATCAGATTTTTGCTAAGAAATTTTCAGAATGTTTTTAAAGGACTGGAGTGAGGGTATTGACCCGATGGATAGAAATAAGAAGTTCCGGGCCTTAGCAACATGATAGGAGCACAGACCATGTCCATCAGATTTAATACGTTTATGGATAGAGAGGAGCTTTTGGGCTTTGGATCATAATGACCGAGTGTGAATATAGTTACGTAGAATGTTACATAGTGGTGGACAAGCAGAAGGGTGCTGGATAATTTTATAGGTGGTAAGAATATTATGTTAGTTGATTGGGTAGGTCTTGCCAATTTAGCCTTTTTAGTGCTATTCAGTATTGGGTTATGAAAGGGGTATATACTGCAAATTTAACCGCTTTATTATAGCATTGTTCAGGTTTTGCGTTTCATGATGGCTGAAGGTTAGTAAGGGTAGGAATGACATAAAGCAGTGAGGGGAGGAGGTAAGTTAGTGGTAAGTTTACATTTGGTTGCATTGATGAGAGTTTTAGCTATGTAAAGCATGCCTAGTTTTAGGTGGGTTTTTATGCAATTTTGTTTATATAGATCAAATTTAAGCTTATCGTACACTATCATTCCTAATAATTTAGAAAATGACTTCAATGGTTGAATTATTAAAAGAGAAGATTTTACATTTCATTTGTTCATGAGAGAGTGACTTTGGGGGAAAAGTAGTAGTTCGTTTTTTGGGGGGATTGAGCACGAGTTGTGAGTTGTAAAGCCATGGACCGACACACCTTCCCCCTGGTTCCGGCTCCACTCCAGACCAGTCCATTGCCTAAAAGGCCAGAATTGAATGATCGAAGGAAGGACCTCTATCAGGCGACATTTGCCTTTACCTCTACCTTTATGGCTTCCATTCTGTATTTTTTGTTACAACTTCTGTGTCAGGAAGGCTCGGAGTATTTCCCCAGACTCCCTCCCTCTGTCCTATTAAACCCGAGTGACAGGGACTCTAGTATCCCGGACACATCTATTCCTTTTTAGTTTCGTCTAGGCTGCTGCTAAACACTATTTCTGACTCCCAAGTAAGGGCCTTCCTCTCCACTACCCAGAAAGATTTTCCTTTACCAAGGGCCTCCTGGAGACCTTAGATGGGAAGGGAAAACTCTACTTCTTCCACTAAGCCGAGAGCTCTCAGAACCTCACTCTCCATGAGATACAGTATCAAGACATGTGATTAGAAATCTTGCATAATAGGAAGATGGTCACCCTTTCCCTAGATGTAAGGGAGGCCTTTCCGGCCCCTCATAACTCCCATGCACAGAGGGACCATTTCTGGTTGCCCCCCATATTTATTTCCTGCAAGTGGAGCCAGCAATGTGAGAGAGAGCATTTTTGGGCAATGAGGCCAGAGGAATTCTGACTTGCAGAATGTTAAAAGCAAAGCAAATGGATGCACCCCTGGAAAAAAGGTATTTATCCTCCCTTAAATCAAAGTCTTTCCTTGTACTTGAGGTCAAGGCTAAGCCAAGTCCAGACAAGAAAACAAGAGTTTCTCAGGTAAAACCACAGAGTACTCCAGCAGAAATTGGCCTTCTAAAATTGTCCTTCACAGGAATGACCACCAGATTTCAAGAGGGAAGCACTAACAAGGCGTGCCAGGGCCAGAGGGCAAGCTTGAGGCCCCTACAGAGGCGTCAACAATGATGACCTAGCAAGATGGTAGTGAAGTTTACTCACTGCTGCAATGAAGGATGCACTCAAGGACAAACATCTGACTTTGACCAAAGACCGCCTGCCAGGGCTCAATTGGAAGTACCTTTGTCTTTGAACCTTATTTTCAGAAAGTTGGCACACTATTACAGGACAAATGGATACTGGCAAATAATAGACAAAGATACAGGATTCATTTTTCACATACATTACCAAGTGTAGGTCAGCAAATCTGCCATGCGCCCTAAGGACAGAGGCTTTCTACAACTCTGTATTTTCTCATATTTTCTCATCGGCTGCTAAAGCAGTTTCTAAGAGGAATAAAAACATCAAACCAAAACCACCAGTGCCCATGGGACCTTATGGGACCTTGGAAAAAAAATTAACTACCTCCCTCCTTTGAACCAGCAGCATCTGCAGAGCTACAGTTCCTGTCTTGAAGACTGCCTTCCTTTCTGGCCATAACCTCAGCAAGAAGAGTATCTGTGTTACAGGCCTTTCTTACTTTTCATCAGGACTCTCATTGGAGAACCAATCCTTCATTCATGCCAAAGGTGGTATCCAGGGTCGCATACACTGGACATTCACAGACAGTTGGCTACTACTTGGACAGAACTAAGACTTACAGGAAAACTGACCAGCTTTTGCCATGTCAAAACCCTGCCAGCCAACATTAGACCTTCCACCAGAGCCACAGCCACCTCCACAGCCTGCATCTCCCCAAATTCAAATTTAGGGGGCACCTGGCATCTGGTGCAAGAAAAACTGAAGAAAAACTGAGGAAGATGGCTTTTATACCCCAGGTGCTCAGATGCGGGAAAAAAAGAAAAAGAGACATCCTTGGACCCAGAGACTTGGAAATCCCCCGACTGAAGGAAGGGCCTGAGGCAGGACAACCCATATGTAAGGACTGCAGATGCATACCTATCGGACATCTACATTTATGGTAGGTACAAAACTGTACTTTTCAGTTGCTGTTAAAGCTTCCTGAGTATTTTTGCAGATATACCAAGTTGTATGATATACATATATGTGTGGAATCATCTGTGTATTAGGGAGGCCTGTAGTGTGGCTGTGCGGAGGGTGTTGGCGGAATGTTCAAAGAGGAAGGAACCAAGGATAGAGCCTCGTGGTATACATTAGTGGTGACTAGGAGGTGTGGAGAGACAGTGGAGTGCTGTTTTACTGACTGATACCTGTTGGACAAGTAACTTTTGAACCCTAGATGAATGGGCTGAGATAGACCTGGTGAGGACATTTGAAGTAGAAGTTTGCTGTGACAAACTATGTTGAAGTCTTCTGGTAAGTCTAGAAATAAGCAGGTGATTAATTTTCTACTATCTCTAGCTTTACTTACAGTATGTATAAAGGTTAGCGGGGCAGTGTTAATACTGTGGTAGGGATGGAAGCAACTTTGTGCGGGGGATAGGAGTTCTTCCTTCAAGAGATAATTTAGCAATTGTTTTTGAGTACATTTTTCAAATATTTTGGAGAGGGGGATAAGATTGCTATGTTATGCAGTAGTAAGAAACCTACCTACGTTTTCAGCATAGAAAATGTCATGATAAACTGTTTTTCACATTTGTTTATTTTATAAAATACATAGAACCAAGAGGCATTTTTACTGAGCTGATCCTGATACAGAATTCCAAAAGTTGCTTATTATGATGCAGTATAAAAGCTAAGTTTATACCATTTATATCATTACATGATTACATAAAATCAATTCCTTAAAGACAACTTTTATGTGCTACCTAACATTGTATTATTATGTTATGTTGCCAGATTATTTGCAATATCTGTATAGGTGTAGGATTCCTACTGGTTTTGCATTGGATAGCCATCTTCCATGAATAGAAACTGGTTAATTTGTGGTAATCAAATTTCTTTTAATAGCAGCTGCCAGATTTAGCGGCAATCTTGCACATTATTTCTTAGCGTTTTAAAAGTCACATGGTGTAAAAGTCATAGCCGTACCTCTGGAGTATATCCCAGCGTAAAGAATGCTCTTCATGCTGACTCTTTCAAAGTGCTTGCTCTGCACTTTTCCACATTGAAAGGATCTGTCGTACATTAATTATTTTTTTACAAGTATCCATGATAAATAATACTGAATCCTATTAAATGTTTAGTACTAACTTTTTTTTTTTGTATTCTGGAACAAATCGTGCTGTAAGCCTCCTATTTATTTATTTATTTATTTTTTAATTTGTGTACTGGGATAGAGCACAGGCCAATTTTAGTCTTGGTCTCCTACGTGAAGCTATTAGTAAGAGTTCCACATTTCGAAGGCAGAAGGTTGAGAGGTATGATCACTCTGAAAGTAAACTTCAGGGCAGATGTAGTTACTATCAGTGCTGAGTTTCATGTTTTATATAACTGTACCAATTCCCTTTTCCTTTGTAACAAAACATTTTCTGTGGGTAAGTAGCATCTCTGTTTGCCTACCTTGTATTATGGTTATGCTTCCCATGGCTCATGTAAGTGACTGACCTCTGTTTGAAGTTAACTGAAAAGGACTCCATTAAATTAACAGAAAAATTCAAGAAATTTGCTGTGCTGTGGTTTCCTCCCACATTTCAAAGACAGGCAGTGGGTGGATTGGACACTCTAAATTGGCCATAGGTTTAAGTCTGCATGCAAGTGTATGGTGTGGAGGAACAACTGCAGCAAGGCTAGCCCACCTGGCAGGGAAAACCTTGGCTCTAGATGATTGAAGTGACACCCCGACCCAGTGTGCAAAAATGGGAACAACGCTTTGTGGAT
This sequence comes from Protopterus annectens, assembly GCF_019279795.1. Classification (NCBI taxonomy): domain Eukaryota; kingdom Metazoa; phylum Chordata; order Ceratodontiformes; family Protopteridae; genus Protopterus; species Protopterus annectens. Next base: position 59,004,898 of record NC_056748.1, on the reverse strand, counting down.
GGATGGTCATAGATTCATGTACTAGCACTTTGTAGCAGAGAAAAGAATTTAGAATGATTACATGTCTGGAGCCCCCATCTGCCCCAGACTGCAAGTTACCTGAAGTAGAGGTAGTTGTAGGCTTTTGTAAGATAGAGCAACATTTGAGATGAACAAGTTGGAAATTGGAAGGAGTAAATAGCACAAAATTCCTGGGGGTTCATATTGCAGAGGATCTGTCTTGGCCAATAAACACTAGTCATATAGTAAACAAGGCTCCTCAATGTCTGCATTTCCTGAGGAGACTGAGGAAAGCGAGTCTACCACCCCCTATCCTCTCCGCCTTCTATAGGGGTACCAGAGAAAGTATCCTAAAGTGTAACTTTTCAGTGTGGTATGGGAGCTGCTCAGTTTCAGACCAAAAAGCCCTAGAAAGGATCGTGAAAGTGGCAGAGAAGATATCGTGCTCCAAACGTCAAGCACTACAGGAGTTCTACACAGCACAATGTCACAACAGAGCTACAAAATTAATGAAGTATCCTACATACCCTGCTTATGAAAATGCTTGTCCAGCAGAAGGTACTGCAGCGTGTGCTGTAAAACATCCAGGTTCAGAAATAGTTTCTTCCCTGAGGCTGTGAAACTTTTGAACTCTGGCAATAATCTCAGGGAAGCCAGACACTGATAAGATATGGGACAGCCAACTCTTTTGGTGCAAATAAGAGAGAACTATATAGATGGGAATGAATGCGCAATGCTATACTAACTAGATTCTCTTATTCATGTGAGAATCACACAATGCAATAGGAACTTGTGCAGTAAGAAATCATTTAGCTACTGAAAATTGTTGTGCTCCACTTTAACTCAAAGTCTTTTTGTTACTTTAAGTCCTCAAATAAATAATGTGGCCTTCGTATCTTCTTTTAGTATATTGCATGTACTAGCCATAATCCCATTTCTGAGCAGTGAAAGAGAACAGTCGTTCAACACAGTTATCTTCTCCAATGTAAGGCAGATCGTACATTAGATTACTGTAGAACCAAGGCCAGCTGTATCACATGATAAAAACAAGCTAGTGGGCTGGCTCAGTCATTTCAAATGAGGCAGATAATTTGCATGTGGTAAATTTATCATTTAAATGCTGAGAACTGCTGCTTATGGAGGTTGATGACTCACATGAGCTACTCTTTTTTTTTTTTGTAATTTGATGACCCCCCCCCCCACACACACACACACACACACGCACACACCAGTCTGTCATGCCAGTGAATATGCAGAACAGTTTTGTGGAGGGTTGCTGTCATTAAAATTCTATTGAGTTCTTTATTATGAACTATCGTAAGTATCTTTATAACTTGTGAAAAGATGGGACATGGACTTTTCCAGTTTCTTGGAATTATTTTACTGCTTTTGAGATCTTGGATGTGGTAGGATATGTGGATTGCTAGTTAGAAGTTGGTAAGTAATGTTCGTAATGTTTACCTGGATCTCTCCAAGTTCTTTGGCATTGCTTGTCATTCCAGCCTGATAGGTATTCTGGGTCTTTTAATTTCACCCTTTATGCCACCAAACATTTTTCCATCTGTCCTACAAGTTCAGCACTGGCTTTAAGGTGGAATGGGCATATTTCTCCTTTTTTTTTTTTCAAATGTTTGAGTTAGTAGGTTTGTAGGTGATTTAGTAGGCTAACAACCCCAAAGGGCTTTTTAAGCTTAGTCATGCTTCCCAAATGTATCCTACAGGTTTTGATACCCTAGGATTGTTTGACGGGGGTATATGCAGGCTTGGACATGGGTATAAGTGATCAGACGTTTACAGGCTGCCTTTGTCTAATAGAGGCATAGATGCCAGACCAGGTAATCCTAATGCTGTTTGTTTTGTGGATGTGATGCAGGTCCATCAGAGTGAGATCAGAAGATGCTTTGCAGGCCGGGCATAGATTGCCTGTCAGCAGTCTGTAGGACTTTGAGTACAGGGATTGGCTTTGGAGGCGGTTTGCATAGAACGTGTTGTTTACACCCTGTAGTCTTTGCGAGTTACATCTGCGAATACTATAGTTGTTGCATATGCCTTATCAGGTACATACTGAAAGGGGGCGTTGTACTTCATGACTGGTACAGTGGAAGAATGGCATCCTTGGGCCTAGATGACATACCCTTGCTTAGACATTATGCAACATAGAATGATTTCCTTACTACCACAGACTCATGATGGTCAAAGATCAGGTTGCTTGCTACATATTTTTCCAAATGTAGGACCAGTGGGCCTACTCTTGTGGGGGAGTATATTAATGTGGTAGTTTCCAGGGGTTAGCCATCTTCCCACAGGTTATTATTATACATTTCTTGGCATTGAGTTTTTGACTGTGGCTGTGACATCTGTTATCGGCCCGTGGTAGGAAGGTATTGTGTTTTTTGGTGGATTCTGTGACTGTGCTTGGTTAGCAATCCTCTGCAGACTTGGTCAACCAGAGGCCATTGATGTTGTCCTTGACTTGGTCATCCAGAGGTCCTTGATGTTGTCCTCCACTTCAGTGAAGTATATGCCAAAAAGGAATAGTCTCGGCACCAAACCTTGAGGAATTCTGTTAGTGACTGGCCTCCACTAGTATGGTTTCTTTGGTTCTGTGTTTGAGACAGCTGGCTATCCAATGGATGACATAGAAGTTTATACCTGATTTCATGAGTTTATCTATAATGCCAGACTGGAGTATTGTGTTGAAAGCTTTGGCCAGGCCAAGGTAGATGGTATGCACTGTTTTGCTCTCATCCATTCCTTTGGTGACCTTGAAGTTCACCAGGTTGAATAGGCATGACCTGCCCTTGATGAAACCATTCCTGGTTGGAGTGTCTCAAGGAATCTGTGCTAGGATCACTTCTGTTCACTATCTGTGTCATTGACATGGCTGGTCATTGTGGAAGTGGCAAGCTAATTCAGTGTGTTAGTGATTACCTCATATCTGCCAACACGCTTGCACAATTTTTGGGCCTACGTATACATATTTCTGAAAAAATATCTGTGCTCTTTGAACCCAAATGAACCATTAATCTTCCAACATCTAATTGTTTAATAACCCACAGCATGCCCACTGTAAAGTCATTCTGTTAGAATCTTAGTATTCTTCTGAATGAACCCTCATCAAGGATGTAACATCTGTAAAGCTTCTTGCTTGCTTCATTGATGACACTTTTCTTATGCTGACCAAATTTTAGTTGGTCATCCATCAGAGCAACCAAAAACGTGTGATGCTATCCAAGGCCAAGACTTTCCTCAGTAGTATGTTCTCACACAGTCTGACCCTTGGGTGTCAATCCTGCAGTGAGCTGCATAGCAACCCTGTCTTCTGAGATGGGGAAGCCAGTGCTAACTGCTCAGATGCCCCACTCCCTTGCCAGCTGCTCCAGCACCCACACTTTTTAAACATATTTCATCTGGAACATACTCAGTGCTTTAGTTCAGTATGCCACATAGCCATCGTCTTGCATAAGGGTGACAGGCATTAATCATAACAGTTTTAATGGGAGCAACAGTCAGAGATGCACTGGAATTCCAGTAAAATGGAGAGGAGTATGCTTTACGCAACTATGTGACAACTTCTCTAGAAGACAAAAATGTTTTAGAGTGGTAGAATGTCATGCATTGTTGATATGCATTGGTTTAAGAAAGATGTAGTAAATGTCATAGAAAGGCCTATATTGACAGTATAGAAGCTGTAAATGACAGAATAAAACAGAAACAAGAAGCACACTGTATATTGTATGATTCAGACCGTGTGTGCAAAATAATGGAATGGAGAGACAAAACCGAATAAAATACAGCAAATAAATATTGTTAAACTATTATGACCTAATGAGCTTAGAGCTTTGTAGCATGACACAAATAAGTTAATGGATGTAATTCCATGGATTTGTCCAGAAATATTAGGAGTAAAACTTGAGCTGAAGCTGTATGAAAGAGCTGCTTTGTCACTTACTTCTTTACAGAATTTTGAGGGAAGTTACTTTCACACATAATGCTAGTTAAGTCAGAAGTATTACTGAAGACCTTTGCAAGGGGGAACGTGTTACCAGTTATCATTTAACGAGAACTTCATTCTTACTTCATTGGCACTGTAAGCAAACTTTTGCAGACTTCTAACCCTTCATATCTCTTACCTCCTATAGCTCCTCAACAACAACCTCCCTATTCTCTCTAAGGCCAGTTCCTCTAAATTACATCAAAAAACTTCTCAAACTTAAAACCTGCTCCCCATCAGCTGACAATCTTCCGTCTCTCTTCCTAAAAACTGCTGCTACAGCATATCCTGTCTCTAGCCTCATAAACCGCTCTATTACTGAATTTACTGTTCCTACTCTTTGGAAAAAGTTCTTTACTATACCTATTCACAAAAGTGGGAAATCTACAGAACTTTCTAGCTTTCGACCTATTGCCATACTTTCTCCCCTCTCAAAAATGCTTGAACATTGCTTCTACAAACAACTCATGGCCTACCTCACTCATAGGAGCCTGATTCCCCCCCCCCCTACCCAGCAATGCTTCTGCCTGCACCATAGTACCGCTGCTGCTCCTATTTCCTTTATCAATACCATTTCCCTAGCTAGAGATAATAAACATGTCTCTTGTCTCTTCTTAGATTTGTCAAAAGCCTTTGATATCCTCTCCCACCCTTTACTTCCCTCAAAGCTGCCCAACTTAATCTCTCCTCAACAATCGCCTGGTTTAAGAGCTACCTTTCTGATCAGCAGCAGTCCATCAAATGGCTCTCTGCTGTTTTTCCATTTTTCCCCATCAAAACTGGTGTCCCACAAGGTTTTATTCTTGGACCCCTTCTATTTAATATCTTTGCTGATGAAATACACTAATCTTGTTCTCAGTCTTCCCTAATACAATATGCTGATGACTCTACTATTATATCTATAGCTGACAATCCTACTGAACTACTCACCCTCACACAAAATCCTTTCAAACAAAGTGAAACATGGCTTGCAAATAACCATCTTAATACTTAATCCCAAAAAGACAAAACTCTCTTAGTTTTCCTCCCCAAATCCCTCTTCCACCTCAAATCCTCTTTTAACATGTTTTCACTGAATAATACTAACATCACCCCTGTTAGCCAGACTAAGCTACTTGGGGCTATCATAGATGACCAACTAAAATTTGACCTTCATATACATTACTCTATTAAGAAAACCCACCAAAAGCTTGGTCTCCTATATAGAAGCAAAAGGTTTCTCACCCCTGATACCAGAATCTCACTAGCAAATTCTTATCTTATTCCTAACCTTTTCTACAGCTCACAAATTTTTACAAGTTCCGGTCTTCTCTTCTCTCTCAACTTGAAGCTACCTATAACAAAGTAGCTCGATTTGCTGCTAATCTGCATCCAAATCACACCACTGTCATGCTCTTGGATCACTCAAGTGGCTAACGTTCCCTAGCCAACCTAACACACCCAAATGCTCATCATTCACTCTATCATCACTAAGCCTTCTTCCTGCCCTGGCTTGTCCTCACTAGTCTCATTTTATACCCCTCCCCGATCTCTAAGGAGCTCTCTTCAACATTTGTTGCAGATTAATATTCCTAAAATATCTATCGGACAGAACTTGTATAGTTATTCACCCGTTATTCACTGGAACAAGCTTCCTATGACACTGCGAAGCATACCTCGAGTTTATAAATTCAAGAGATCTCTTAAAGATTACCTGAATCACTCTTGGACATGCCACTGTAACCACCCTACCTGAATCTAGTTCCTAGTCGAGCTATCCTTTTCTCTTTATTCTTCTATCCTTCTTTAACATATTTCTCCTGTTTATTTCTACTAGTTTCCAACCAATATACTGTATTTTACTATCTTCTACTCTACTTATTTGTGATAACTTCATGTACTTTTGCTACATAATCTCCTTTAGTCTATATTCTTCTTTTTTATCACCCATGCTATATATATTGCTAATCTTTTGTATTATACTTCTATTATAACATGTATTTTTATATTTGTGTCGTGGAGCTTTTCTCCGCAGGCCTCTGCTGAAAAAGGGCTTTGTCCTAGTTGGACTTTCCTGGTCAACAAATGTCAAATAAATAGATTAAATAAAACTTCAATTTGACGGTGACTTATGAAGACAAAATGCAGAAGTTAAATTTGCTTGTATGTGATACAGCAGGAAGGACAGTATATGGCAGAGAGTGGCTAATTAAACTGAATTGTACTAGCTAGGTTGTCGCCTTGCAGCAAGAAGTTCTCCCATTCGATTTTTGGCTGGAGCGCCTTCTGTGTGGAGTCTGCATGTCCTCTCCACAGTCGAGTGACGTATAAAGACATGCAGGTAGGTGCGTTCGTGAATGGGTATGCCTTCTTTGAAGGTTGGGCGTCAGGCTGGCAACGCGGCACTGTAGAAATCCACTGCCAATCATTAGTGGACCGGAGTTCCACTGTTACAACCCCTAACCGGGAAAAGCCAAAAGATAGTAGTACTAGCTAGGTTAGAGCAAAGAACAGTAAAAACACTTGCCACACAAGATAAGTTATTATAGTTACTGGAAGACACTAAACATGCTTCTAATAGATACATGGGCAAAATGTTCACAATTACTGGAAAACACTAAAGTTTTACTAGATGCTTGGGAAATTTAAAGAAAATAAAAACAAGACTGAACTAGACCTAAATACCATCCAGAAATTCGGTGAGACCAGGGGCATACATACCTTATGTCGTTATACCTAAGAAGAAGATAGTATAGCATAAAAAGTACTCTGGGTGTTGTTCAATGTCAAATGAAGTAAATACTGTCCATCCCAAGTATTGTACATTAGGAAGTGTACCACAGAGAATGTTGGAATCTGTGGAGATTTCATACACGCTATATACTTTCTATCAAGGATTGCTCCATATTCCTTGCAAGTGTTCAAGATGTTCTGTCCCTCTTGGGAAAGGGAGAAGCAGTTCATGAAAATTAACCTGGCATAGACAAGTGCATGAATGCAAATAGGAGTCTGCCTCAAAACTCCTAACAATGAATACCCAGCAAGGGTTGTTTCTTATTTTATTTATTCTGTGTTTACTGGGTTTGCCCCACTAGGCTACTACCTGTTGTCAGTATGAAGATCACCTTGAGTCTGCCCTGAAAAGTGGAAATTTCCCTACTCTCCTTGATAAGTGACATGGGGTCTTTTACATTCACTTAGGCTACTAGCAATGCATTCAGATAGGACTGCAGTGTCAGTAATGGAAAATGAATGCAGTTGCCTAAGGTGGGAATAGAACCTACAATCTTTTGTTCTTACTGCACCAAAGACCAGTGTGCTTCCTGTTAAGCCCTTACTGCAGTGCTGTCTGTGACATGGGGTCTTTTACATTCACTTAGGCTACTAGCAATGCATTCAGATAGGACTGCAGTGTCAGTAATGGAAAATGAATGCAGTTGCCTAAGGTGGGAATAGAACCTACAATCTTTTGTTCTTACTGCACCAAAGACCAGTGTGCTTCCTGTTAAGCCCTTACTGCAGTGCTGTCTGCTTCTACTGTTTTGCTAGAGACAATGTGCCAGGTATTTCAATGATAGGCATTGCTACCAAAACATTATTTTGGCAATGGGAAAGAATTTCAGTTTTAGTTAGGGTGTATACTTGGTAGTATACATGTGCCACACATACAATATTAAGTCATCATTTTCTGCTGTTTCTATGATGCATATGTTTTTGCAAAGTGTATATACACACACACCCAAACATTAAATATATATATGAATCATAATATTTCCTAGTGTTTGTACTACTTTGATTTTTGTAAATGTTTCCTCGAGGTAAAAATGGGAGGATTAATAAAACTGAGCACTGGCTGTATCAGGCACAGAAAACGATTTATTGAGAAGTGCTTTCATCTGGTGTACATCACCAGACTTCTTCAGACCAAGAAGAAGTCTGGTGAAGTACACCCGCGCTTGTCTCAATAAATTTTTTTGTGTGCCTGATACAGCCAGTGCTCAGTTTTATTATTTATGAGTTTTTTTGAAAATGGGAGGATTGTTGCATGTGCATTCCAAAGAGCATGCTGACTTGTGCACATTCATGCAGTATGTAACTAAAGGACATTTTTAATAGTAGCTGTTCTTCTATCATTATATGCATACATGCAGCTCTACAGTGTGTAGGAAAAGGATGTACATATATGAGGGGTGGATCAAATGTATCTTAGGCCCTGGGCTGTTTTCAAACCATGGGCCCACCCACACTTATTTTTTGGATCATTCTTAAATGCATATATTCTTTTGTAGTCATTGTCCTATTTTAAGTGTATACTTAACTACATTTGTTTTAAATTTATATTTTATTGTTTAATAAAACAAATCAAATTTATGTGTGTTTGGGTAACTATTTGAAGTTCGAGGAGCTGCTAAAGTGAGTCCCAAAACATGGAGACTGAATGGTCAGAAAAACAGACTTGCAAATATTGAGTAAAAGATGGTCATTTCTTGGAATATTCCCCTTTTTCCAAGGTATTGAAATCTAGGATTTGGTATATGAAAGTTCTGGGGGTGCAAACAAATGGAAAGATTTAAGAGCAATGTTAAGAGATTTGCTGTTCTCTATTTTTGATAATTTTTTTCAGCTTGTCAGCACTCAGCAGTTCGAGTGCTGATGTTTCAATAGGGAGCTGTGTTTTTGTGCTCACGTTGAGTAGTTGTAATAGTTTACTAGTAATATGTGTTGACACAGTTTACTAAGCAAAAGTAAAAATACCCATTCCAGAACATTTGAATCATAAAAGGACAGTCAAACTGCTGTCACTATAATCCACAATGTCCATACCATTAGTTACTGATACTTCTCTGCTTACACCTCAAGAATGTCCTGTTATAATAAAACTGGCCATAACAGATTATTCCAACTTGCTTTGCACAAATGAACACTAGTGCTGCAAAGCTACACAAGTGACTATTTAACAGTAAGATTAGTCATTCTCATTCACAGACAGCTCCATACCCAACAGTTATAAACCACTGCCAACTGGGTACACCTCTGATGTTTGGTTGTGACTAAAAGAGTTAATAATTATGGGCACAATAATGCATTTCAGTTTTGTTTCACACAAACACAGTGGTCACAAAAAGTATTTGAACTTATTTAAAACAAATGCATATGTGCAAAGCCAGAGTGTTTTAAGATGAGCAAATGACCAGAAGAAAAGTTAGTTTCATCCACAAACAACCTCTGTCCCCAGCATTTATAGCCTCTTTGCTGTCTACACCTCATCTTATTGTAATAAAAATAGTCCTCAACCCCTTTGCGCAAGACTCTGGGACAAATATAAAAAAAAAAATAAGAGACAAAGGACTAAAATCAGACACAGATTTTAAATATTGCTTCTACGCACTCTAAAATTAGCTAGAATACCAGTGTTTGCATTTTTTAATTTCTCAAAGGCTTTTGTGTTTCTAAAACCATGATGGGAATGGACCCCATTCCCAAGTCAAAGTATAATTCCAGTTCATGAAATTAGCATTGTTTCAATCTTTGGTAGCCAGAATTGCTCTTCGCAAAACCCGCAGTATGCCCAGAAATGACTGCTTTTGCAGTTCACACAATGTTACATGTATTGGTAATGCATCTAAAGTATGATTTGCAAGTTCTTTTTTGTAAGACCCATTGCTCCTACTACTATTGGAACAGTCTGAGTATTCTTCTTCCACATTGCCCTCCTTTCTGCCTGCAGTCCTGGTATTTTATGACTTAATGTCTTTCTGTTCGTAAGATAATGTAGTCAGTGGGTATAGCAATTTCAATGATCAATGCTACTTTTGTTTTCCTTTCATGGATTACTATATCTGCTTTTCTTATGTCTATTTTTTTGAACTGCTGTAATGGATGAGCCCATGTGATATAAGCCTCACCCTTTTCTAAAATCCTTTGTGGGTCATGTTTCTAGTGTTTTTCAGCTCATTCAGTATTATAATGTTTGTACAATCCCCACTACAACAGCCCTGCCACATTATTATGTATTTCAGTATACAGTTCTTCTGCCATTAGTATATCCCAAATGGAAAAAGATGTGCGACTGTTTCTAATTCTGTTTTACAAAGCTTACATTTGTCTGTTTCTCCCACATGTTCAATGGATTCTGTAAACCAATGTGTACATAGTCCAGTATCTTGGGCCGCCAATATTAATCTTTCCTCTTTTGGTTTAAATTCACCTCTCCTAACCATTCCTGTGTTTGATCCTGATAAACATGAGGTTGCTCCAAGAGTTTTCTATACTTGCAACTGTATCTATCCATTTTTTACGTTTGTTGCCTTCTCATCTGATCCTTCACCTTATATTCTTTCTTTTGTTTTTTGACATATTCATGTGCTGCGTGATTTTATCTACTTCTGGTTTGATTTCCTTTCCCACTTGACACCAGTATGCTTCTGCTAAATTAAAAAGGGAAGTCAACTTAGAGTTATTCTCCTCATGTTTCAAAACTTCCCATACATTTGGTTCTTGTGAGGTCAGCAGGTATGTATGCAGTCCCACAATTGCAGAACTTTACATGTAATCAGTTTCAACAAGACCCAAAAAAAAAAAATTAAGCTTATTTCCTGCCTTTCCTGTTAAGTGGTATAGACTATTTGTAGGCTTCTGAGCCCCCAAGCCCTTCTGTGTTTGAGGGAAGCCTTCTAGCTTGTTTTTTTTTCTTATAACTAGCCAGTTTTCTAGTTTCAGCACTCAAATCTGTTTCTTTGATCTCAGCACTTGTTCAGATAACATTTTTTTTTTTTTTTTTTTTTTTATCTGCTTTTACTGTACTTGTGTTTCTACCTACTTCATTTTACTTTTGCATCATCTTAAAAATACTCAATTGTATTTATTACTGCTTGGTGTAACTCATTCTAAGCCTTTTGGTTTAAACACTTGGGCTTCGGACCAGTTGTTTTGCACTGAGAGGGTTTGTGGTCTGCACTGTTGTGGCAGAACAGGTAGCTTACATCCTTCTAGGTTGGGAACTGCTGATTGAGGGCTCAGTGTCTGTTATTCTAAAAGTGTATTAATTCTGGTTTAAGCACTTGGGCTTTCAGGCCAGTTATTTTACATTAAGAGGGTTCGTGGTCTGCACTCTTGTGGGAGGAGAGGCTGGACTCTGCCCTTCTGAGCTGGGAATTTCTGGTTAAAGGCTTATAGTGCATGCATATCTGAACTGCTTCTTACCGAAGTTGGTGCACCTTGTTTGCTGTGGCATAGACTGGATTCGGGCCTGCTGGATCTAGCTTTGTTTGTGTAACTTGAGCACTAATCCAGACATTCTCTAAAGTATTCAATTGTATTTATTAGTGCTTGGTTGTAACTTGATTAAAGTGTAGCTATCATTCTAAGTCTTTTGGATTAAGCACCTGGGCTTCAGACCAGTTGTTTTACATTAGGAAGGTTTGTGGCAAGCACTGTGGTGGCAGGACAGGTAGCTTTCATCCTTCTAAGTTGGGAACTGCTGATTGAGAGCCCAGTGTCCAAGGGTATTAGTTCTGGTTTAGGCACTTCGGCTTCAGGCCAGTTATTTTACATTAAGAAGGTTCGTGGTCTGCACTCTTGTGGGAGAAGAGGCTGGACTCTGCCCTTCTGAGCTGGGAATTTCTGGTTAAAGGTTTATAGTGCCTGAATATTTGAACTGTATCTAAATGAAATTGGTACACCTTGTTTGCTCTAGCATAGACAAGATCCAGGCCTGCTGAATCTAGCTTTGTTTATATGCTTGTTGTTTGTTTGCTTGTTATTTCCCTGGAAGCTAATTCCATCTAATACGCAGCTTCTCAGCGCTTCTGTGGATCACTAGTGATATCTGCATTGCTTACTGTACTAGTTCCTTGTTTCACTTGAAAGTTACTGTTTGTCGTTTTTGCATTTAGTTACTTGTAACACATTGCACTCAAGTTACCTGGCACTTGCTCACTAAAGCAATTATATAAGTCAGCACTAAAAATTAAAAGCACTACACCCTCACTCCCCACTGGCCCTTGTTTTCAATTATTAAGGAATTCCCAATATTATTCTAGCATGTCCAAAGGTCAGTTGTCAATCTCCTCTCCGGTCCAGCTGGTGAATCTGGGAATCTTGAGGCAATGTTATAACTGCCTCATGTACACAGACAACCCTCTCCTCCTCCCACATAACACAAATACTTGCGAGAGATGCAGCTATTTAGCCAAACTGGAGGCTGAGCTCTCTCAACTCAGGACTGGCAAGACCAGACAGGAGGAGAAGGCAACTACACACACCACAAAACCAGCCTCACATAATGCTACCACACCACTGAATCAAACCCATAAACACACAAAGACATACTCGGAGGCTCTGAGTAAAAATTTACCTAAACAGCAGAGGCCTCCAAAGCAGACACCCAAACAACTGCTACCTCAAAACACCCCACAAGCAACACATAAACCACAAAAGCAGTGTGCAAGGCAGTCACAGCCCTTAAGGCCAAATACAACACCACACATACTTGTCATAGGTGACTCCATAGTCAGACACACTGACGTCCCACTCACCAGGCTGAACAAGGAGAGGGTCACAGTAAGCTGCCTATCGGGCGCTAGAATCCGCCACATTAACACAAGCACTCGGGTCACTCCACGGCAAGTACAAATATGACACAGTCATTGTCCATGCTGGTGTGAACGACCTGAGACGTACCTCCCTGGACTACATGAAAAGAGACATAGAGGAGCTCTCTGATTATGTAGCCCAGGCAGGTATGACTCTGACCCTGAGCAGTATCCTTCCTTCACCAAGAATGATGCCACAATATAGAGACAAGATGATCAGCTTTAACAATTGGCTTAATGTCTGGTGTCATTCAAAGGGGATCCAGTGTCTGTCTGCCTGGGATGACATGCTTGACAAGCCACGCTGCTTCGCAAGGGACGGCTTGCACCTGTCACCCCTGGGATTCCGGATATTGGCTAAGGCTCTTGCCACCCCCATAGTGCCTTTTTTAGGCAAGGCTCAAATTCTAAACCTACCACCCTAGAAAACAAAAATGGGAAGAAACTGAGAGTAATGCTGCTCAATGCCAGAAGTCTAAATCTCAAAATGCACGCACTCGAGGCCCTTCTCAGTATGGAGAACATCGATGTCTGTGCTGTAACTGAAACCTGGTTCAAGGCTCCTGAGAGCATCCCGGCACTATTAGGGTTTACCTCATATCATGTTTTCCGGCCCCAAAACCCGGACCACACCACAAAAGGAGGGGGTGTATCCATATTCATAAAGGATACCCACACCTCCAGGTTGGTGGCAACGCACGAAGTTTCGGAAACCATCCAGGTGCAACTAACCATAGGCAAAACTGCTCCACAAATTGTAGCATGCTACAGGCCACCCTCTCAAACTCAGGAACCCCACACAGCCTTCCTGAAGACACTGGAGGGTATAAATGTATCTCCAAACACCATCATATTGGGTGACTTCAACTACCCGAATATAGACTGGGAACATTACTCAAGCCCTAACTTTCTAGCCCAACGGTTCCTGGAGTTCATAAATTCAAATGCCATGGAACAGCTAGTCACTGTTCCCACGAGAGGAGAAAATATACTAGATCTCATTATCACAAACATGGGGACAAAATGCTACACACCGGAAGTATATCCCTCATTGGTGAGATCTGATCATAAACTAATCTCACTGGAAATCCACATCCCGCCCCCACCCCAAACAAAAAAGACCACAGTGAAGAACTTCTCTAAAGCAAACTTCACACTACTCAAGACTGGTGTGGTATCCTTCAAGGCCCCTGAGCCAGTGGAAACTACAACCCAAGCTGCGGAAGCCCTTACAAATGCCTTCTATGAACACCTCCAGGACTGCATGGATCAGGCAATCACAAATAAAACCAAGACTCTTTCCACAAAGGGCAAACGTCCAGTCTGGTGGACCCCAGCCATTAACAAACTTTACAATAAGAGGAGAAAGCTATTACATGATAGAACAAAATCCATAAAAGGGAAGTCACCCCTGATCATTATTAGTAAAAAATACGAGCACTCATAAAATCAACTAAGGCCAATTTTGAGAGAAAAATTGCCATGGATTCAAAGGACAATCATAAGGCCTTTTTCAGCTATGTTAGGAACCTGGGTGGAAACTCCCAGATATGCTCAGAATTAGTCCAAAATGATACAAAAATCACTGAACCCGCAGACATTGCCAACATACTGGCAGACAGGTTCAGTGCAAACTTCACCCCCCTCTCCCCCCTAAAGGAGAGATAACTATCCCAGCGGAGTGTAGCCTCCCAGACATTTCAAATGCGCAGGTGAAAGCTGCTCTCTCTAAAGCTAAAAACACAGCATCAATGGGACCGGATGGTGTCCCCGGCTGTGTGCTACACGAGCTAAATGAGGAATTAAACACGCACATAAGGCAGCTGTTTAATCTCAGCCTTACCACAAGATACGTGTCCAAGGAGTGGCGTACGGCAACTGTGGTCCCACTCCACAAAGGCGGTGCCTCTACGGACCCTGGTAATTACCGCCCCATAAGCTTAACAAGTCTAGTCTGCAAAGCTATGGAGAGGATCATAATGGAGCTCATAAACAAAGATATAGGGGACTTGCAGACATTGGACCCGACCCAGTTTGGCTTCGTTAAGGGCAGATCATGCCTTTTGAACTTGGTCGACTTCTTCAAAACAGTCACCAAGGCCATTGATGAGGGTAAGGCAGTCCATACAGCCTACCTTGACCTTGCAAAGGCTTTCGACACAATACCCCACTCGGGTATTGTAGAAAAACTTACCAGCTTAAATGTAAACCCATATGTCACAAGATGGGTTGCAAACTGGCTTAAGGACAGAACCCACAGGGTTAGAGTTGCTGGCGCTATGTCAGACTCCAAGCCGGTCACAAGTGGTGTCCCACAGGGCTCGGTCCTTGGCCCCCTATTGTTTGGCATCTACTTCTCAGAAGTACAGGCCAACATGGGAGGACTTTGGCTGACAAAGTTTGCTGACGACTGCACATAGTGGAAAGTGCATCGGACACGGATATCCTTCAGAAGGGACTCACGGAAACAGATAGCTGGTGCCAGAGCCATGGCCTGAAGTTAAACGCCAAAAAATGTATAGTCATACCCTTTGGGAAAAACAAGGTAACCCCAAGCTACCATATAGATGGCAATCCACTAAGCACAGAAGAGGTTATCAGGGACCTGGGGACCCAGGTTGACAGTGGCCTTTCTTTTGACACTCACGTTGCTAATGTGGTTAGAAAGACCTTCTACATTGCCCACCTGATCATGAAGGGATTCACATCCAGATCTAGTGAGGTCATTGTTCCCCTGTACTCTTCACTTATCAGACCAATGATCGAGTACAATGCCCCATTCGGGATGTATCTCACCCATCTGCAGCAATTGGAGAGACCCCAAAAGTTCCTCACCAAAAGGATAAAGGGACTCCAAAATCTGTCATGTGCTGCCAGATTGAAGAAACTCCAGCTCTATTCAGTTGCATACCGTCTGCTCAGAGGTGACATGTGCCTGACATACAAGGCCATGTCCAACCCGGAATTAATGGACATGCTCCACCTCAAAAAATCCAAAACCACCAAAACCACTAGAGCAAGCAACTTAAACCTTAGCACGGATATAAATAGGACGTGCTGGAGGGATAGATTTATCACTTGGAGACTCCCTATGCTGTGGAATAAAATCCCGGTCCATGTGAGGCAGAGCACCTCGCTGGCTCTGTTCAAGAGAAATCTTGACCTGTGGATGGGAGATCGTAGGTTTATCCCGGGAATCATCTCTGTGTCACTGCTGGACAGAGGCACAACAAACTAATGGGCACAGTATTTTTTCATATAAGGGGTGGCGTAAGCCACAAAAATTTGGGCTAGGCTTATAAATGCCTTAGGGCAGATAGCCTAGTATAAACCTATGAACCATACTTCCTTCAGAATGGGGAATACATAGTCTTGGTATACACTGATTTGATTTTTATAAATCATTTGATGAGCGTGAAGCATCCTTCTTGTTTTCCTGTCTAACCAATCCAACACCTTTTGGGGACAGTCAGTCACAACAAAACAGACAGGAGGAGCTAATTGGTTTATAGCCTGGACTTTGTTCCAAGACATCAGTGCTGTTTTCAGTATTCATTTTAAAGTATTCCTTATTTTATTCACATTTGTTCATGTTTTATTGTTGATCCTTCATTAATTTCCAAATATTTATACACTCCTTCTTGCTCAAGTTCTTTTATGTCACATTGCTGTTCCAAATTAATATTTTCTTGGTGCTGCAGATTTTCTGGTTTAAAGGTTGCTTTTGCACAGTTATCAAGACCAAATGACATTCTTATATCTGAAAAAGTTTTGACCACTTGCAATTGTGATTTCAGTTCCTGATCTGATGAGCTATAAAATTTTAAATTGGTTACAAAAAGAAGTCGTCTTTACACTTTGTTGTTTTCTGGGAGCCAAACTGTAGCCATGACCTAATCTATTAAGTAGATAGCTTAATGGGTTAAGGCAAGACAAAAGAGCAGTGGTGAAAGAGAGTCACCCTGGAATATCCCCTTTTTAATTTTTTATTCCTGGAATAATAATTTGTCCTTTATCATGGCTTAACTGCAAAGTGGTTTGCCACTGTTTCATGGTGACTGTAATTTAATAGATCAGTGTAGAGTGTATCTTGTACATTTTTTAAGCATTCTTTTTTATCCATGAATATGGGATACTCTCAAATGCTTTTTTGTAGTCTGTCCATGCCGTACTTAGATATTTCTCCTTTTTACAATTCTCCAGTATGACTTTAACAATGAGTGATCCTTTGTTCCATATGACTTTCTTTTGTTCACTTTTATTCTATTGCCATAATTGAGTTTTTTTCTAAATGACTTATAAACTCTGTCAGCATCAATTCCAGTGTATAGTTTATACGACGTTTAGTTTTTAGGATAGCTTGCAGGTTCGCTAATAAGTAGGAGTAATGTTTTTTTTTTTTTCCCTTTTAACCAGGCTGGTATCTGTTTAGGGTAACTGTATAAGTAGTTCTTACTCATCACTAAATTTTCATGTAAAGATATTTATTTTCTTAACTTTGTTTCAGTCTCTCTGGCTGTTACTTCATCCCATTTCTTGTCCTGTACATTTGAACTTCTTATTCTTTCTTTTACTTTTATCCATATAGCATCTCTATTATGTTCCTCAGATATTTCTCCAAAATATATATATTTCTTCTTTTTTTGGTGGTGTTTCAATTCCTTTTGCCTTGTTTCACAATTCTATTTAAAACTTTTTTAGGTCATCATCAGTAAATTGAGTCTTTCTTTACATTTATCTGCATATTTTTTAAGTGTTTCTGCCTGTGCTGATATTTTTAGTTTATTATTTGTGATGGTGCATGATGGATCCTGATATGATCTGATACTGCACATTGCTTTTTATCACATCAATCTTTCTGAGTATTTTGGTAGATCTATTCCCTCCTCTGTACACTTCTAACAGTGACACTTCTTGGTTTAATTGCTTTATAGCAGGGGTGTCCAACCTTTTCAGTTGCAAGGGCCGCATTGAGTCAACAGAAATGGTCTGGGGGCAAACGGCAAGTGAGGACCAAAAAAAAAAAAAAAAAAAACACAGGTTTATGCGGACTAATGTGGCTGTATTGTAGGTTAATTTGAACAATAAATAAATTAATAAATGCATAATATTATAATATTTGCCCTAAAATTCAATATCTCATAACCATCCTATGACCTTCATAGTTGAAGTTGTTAGTAAGCCATTAGTATGTGTTCCACATTTTGCCCATTTGTTCCACATTATAAGGGCTAGTTTTTGAGATCAAAGGTTGAGAGCTATGGTACATACTGAAAGCAGAGAGTTTCTCTTTCTAAAATAAATTATCTACTAATCTACGCCAAAGGCAAGTGTGTGACCTGTTGTGCCACTGACACTGCTGTACAGTAATGTTATTCCATGATTCAAGGATAAGAAAGTGGGTTTCATTAAGAAATGTTTTTTCACCCATGTATAATGCAGAATCATTACAGTAGGCTTAGTCCCCCATACACACACAGACACACACACACACACACACACACACACACACACACACACACACACACACACACACACACACACACACACACACCAGGAGCTTGTCTGATGACTCCAGTACCCACACAGCCCTTTCATTCTGGAGACATAGTAGCTGGGCATTTCATGGCTGACCAAGAGCCTATAACAATTTGTTCCCACCCTGAAGTCCCTTTCAGCCTTTCTGCTCCCTAGTGAGAGTTATTAATATATATACTTATATAGGAAGCTGACAAGCTTTCTGACACGGTGTGGCCTACCCTCTCCTCTGTGGGAGAACTCCTCCTTATTAGTTCCTGTGAGCTTGCTATTGCTGTCTTCTGAGGGGAAGCATACTTCCACATGCTGAATTCCCCTCCACTTTGCTAGTGGTAAGCATTATGAGAGCAAGGGCTCAGCTGTCTGAAACTACACCTGGTAACACCTAGTAATCCTACTACGTCACCCTTGTGGAGAACTAGAACCAAGCTGGCATCCCCAGATCATCCCCAACTTCCCAGTTTATCTCCCATAGGCAGCTGAGCAGCTTCTTGAACTCGGGTCATCTGTGCATAATCAGGGCTTTATCCTTCTACATCACGGAGCTGGTCAGGAACCATGTGAAAATACTGAGCATAGCATAATTATTAGAATGGGCAGACAGTTATGCTCCTAAGACTTGGGAACAACATAAAGATTCCTATGTTCCTTTGATAATGCCAGCAAGTTTTCAAGAAGCTTGATAAAATTCTGATCTAAGGTAGTGATACTTTGATTCTTTATTAAATATAGATTACCCTGAGATTATGTTTTCAAATTGTAGCACATGGCTATGAACGCGAAAAATACAAAGTCTGATGCTACAAATTTCAGTGCAATAACACACCATCCCAAGCATAGACAACAAAACACACTTTGCATTTCTGCAGTAGGAAGCTACACATACTTCAAACACTCATCCTCATTTTTCATGACCTCCACATCTCCAAAATTATTCTGGTTACATCAAATACCCATAAACAATGAAGGCAAATGCCTTTTCCAACAGATGGATCCTGCTACCCATAGCTGCCTACATTAAACTGACTCCCTCATGAAACAGACCCAACAGAAAACAAACTACAGGGAACTCATGCAACAACCTTAGGTCAATATGCTTTTAGCAACCTTCATTTATTCTAATCATTGTACACAGAATACACAACCAGAATAAGTCTGACCACTAAGAGGTAGAGAGGTATGCTTAAGTCTCTCATTAACAGAGCCAAGACTTCAAACTGCTACTGCACAAGTAGTAAATACGCAACTTTGTCGCTAACGACTGCTGCATGTTTTTGATACTGCCTATTTACTCCCACCCACAAATTTGTTTTTAAAGCAGTCTCTTACCAAAATTTGCAAACCTGTAAAGCTGCTTGAATTCGTTTAGTTTCATATCGGAAGCAAGTACCCCTTTGAATGTTGGCTCTCCAATACCTCTACTCATATTTCTATTGTCCACATAAATTCCTAATGGATGCCATTCATACTACACTTTTCTGTCCTCACTTTTCATACGTTTTGCATTGGCCTCCTTTTACCTTCAGTGCTTCACCTCTCTCTTGCAAGCCGGCCTACTTCAACCCGGTTGTCCAGGGCAACTAAACACCGCGAGCACAAAGACTTCCTGGTACAGCGTTAAGTTTGGTAAGGAGACAACTGTTTGTCAAATTAAAAACAAATCCGTTGTGAATAATGCATGCAAAGTTTTACAAGAAGATCCTTTACGTAACCCCGTGTATTTATAATTCTACTCTGAAAGATAAAAGTAATTTGCCTCTTATGTCCTTGTTTAACAAAGCAAAATAATGTGCATAAAAAGCTGTTCTCACTGTGTATCAGTTTCACAAAGCAAAATGCTGCTGTTTCTTGTACTGTCTGTTTTAATAATGTGAAAAAGACTTCAGTTTTGGATAGAGTAGAACCCGAGGCCCTAGAGAACGTTCTACTGTGCAAGGGGAGCTTCGTGATTTATTAGATGAGCATTTTTATTTTCCAGAATTTTGGTTTGGTGCATTTGGTGTCATGTTTAAAAGAAATGGGCAGATTGTCACAGAAGAACTATAGCCTCACAATTTCATTAGCTCCATGGACAGTTTAAAGTAAACTATATAGCTTAGCTTACCTTTTACTGCTGTAAAATAGATGTTGTAGTCAGGTAAATAAATCCAACTTCTTCGCCGCGATCTCAGTCCTTCCTTCACCGCAAATGAAATAAAACGGCCGAACGGTGTTTTGGCGCATGCGCATACCAGCTGAAAGACGCTGGCAAGAAAAAAAACGTGAAAAAAGTAATTTTGCACATGCGCAGAATAGCTGAGGGACGCGGACGTGAAAACACACGGAAAAAAAAGTTAAATTTCAATTTAAGGGTCGCGGGCCGCATGGAAGAGCTCTGGGGGCCGCGGGTTGGACACTCTTGCTTTATAGTTTTCTCTATTCCCTAATTCCATGATGACATTTGATTTTCTCCCCTTATTTTCCCTTACTACCATGTGTTTCTTGGTTGTGCAGTTAAATTAGTAACAGATAATATATCCTGTGTACTTCTGTTACATCGCATGACTCTCTATGAACAGTCCTAATTACTATGTTTATTTGTTTTATCAAACATGTAATCTTTTGGGTTTTATTGACTTTCTCTAGTCTACTTCTTTCATTGATCCTAATATGTCTGTCCATCTTTATTAAGTCAAGTATCTCTTCTCTTAGATCATTTTCTTCTAAACTGGGGCACATTCTTTGTCCTCCATTTCCTTTGTGTATTCTATAGAAAGTTTCAGAGCATCTTCCTGTGCCACATTCTCTTCAGTTTCATCCTGTGTCATTCGTTGCTCTTTCACTGGCATATCACTCCACAGCATTGACTGCATCAGAGTTGCCAGAGTTTCCTGTTCCTTCCCTTGAAGTGCAACTTCAACTGAATGTTTGTACTGGTTTCCTGTGGAAGGCTCCAAAGTATCTTTATATGGCAACTGACCAGATGTTTCCCACTCCACTGATTTTCTCCTTAATTTGGGGATTTATTGCTCCATCTTACTGTGATGCTGTCAGAGTTAGATTTTCTACACTAAATCCTTCTCTTTGCAGGTAATCCATAACTCCATTTTCTATTTCTTTAACTTCTCCATTACTAATCCTCTTTTCTATGTTTCCTCTTTTGTTTTCTTATTTTATGTACTGTAAAATTTTCCATGTCTGGATGCCTTTGCCTGTATTTCTCTCCAAATGTCTTTGGTGCTGCTCTTCTTGTATCAATTAGTTTTGCTTTCGTCTTTGCATAAATATTACACCATATTAAATCTCATTTTCTTTCCCATGCCCATATTTCTTCTTCAGATGTCTCCTGCTTCTCCTTACATGGGGGACTCATTGTTCCATCATGATGCAATATAACCTGTTGGACTTTCTACACTAAATCCTTCACTTTGCAGATATTCCATAACTTCATCTTCTGTTTATCTGTTTAACTAATCTTCTGTTCTCCATTCCCTCTTTGTGATCTTACTTTAATTTTCCATATCTGGATGCCTTTGCCTGTATTTCTCTTTGAATATCTTTAGGGTTGCCTTTTTTGTATTGATTAATGTGGCTTTCTCCCTGTGCATAAATATTGCACCATATCTCTTTCTTTCCTATGTCCATATTACTTTTTTATACCTTTCAAAAGTCTCTGATTTTGTTCTTTATATTTTTACACTTCCTCTGTCACTTCTTTTTCCAAATAGCCCATGTTTTCTTGGTCTGTATAATGTTTTTCATACATCTGATGCATTAATGAACACACATTTTTCTTTGAACCTTCTGAGTTTTTCTTCTTGAAGTATTTTTCTTTCCTCTAATTTCTCTTAATCCTTTTGTTTATCTTCTACATAATAGTAGCAATGCATAATTTATTTCTTGTCCTCAGTAGTCCACTCTATCAGTGTTTGCATTAGTGTACATATTCTGAAGGACATGAAGTCTTAAACTCGAATGTCTCTCATTTAGAGACTGCAAACCAAATTTGCCAGAAAACAACAGATTGTATAATAAATGGACCAAAACAGTGAAGTGAATTTGGGGACATTCTGTGAAATAGAGGGCAGTTTCAGCTTTTTTTCTCAGAGTGAGAGTAAAGTTTTCCAACTTAATTTACAGGAGTGCTTTTTAGTTCTCTTAATCCAGAGTGGTAAAACTGGGAAAACAAGAAGATTAGTTACTTTCATTCACATTCAGTCTGCATTAACACACTTGGCTGACTGAGTGTGCCTCAGACATCTGATTGTGATAAAAATAATGAGCACATAATGTATTTCAGCTTTATTTCACACAAAAACAAAATTGCTGTGCAGTATTCCTTTCCAACCTACTTTACACAAACCCTATTAGTCCTGCAAAGCAAGCCTAGAGTAATTGAACTAATGAAAGCAGTCAGTCATCTTTCACTCGGACAGCTCCTGTACCCTGGCCTGTTGTCCATGTACACTATTCTGATCTCTGAAAGAAATTATTTCATTATTTTTTAAAGTAAGAATGATTTGTAATGTATTTCACTTTTATGATTTGTAATGTATTTCATGTTTGTTTCACACAAACACCCAGTTGCTGGCCAGCCACAGCAAAATATTCTCATTTCCTATCTGACCGCTGGCTGCCTATATCTGGTTGCCTGCTAGGATATATAAAACAGCTTACCTTATGCTACTTCATTCCACTGGCTGCACTTTCAAACTAAAAGTCGGTGACCCACTACTGTACTGCCTGCTTCTTGTCATTCCATAGAGTCACGGGAAGGCAAGGAGCAGAATGCTGTGCCTGCTTTAGAGAGAGAGAGTGTCACTGTGGACTGTTTGTTCATTTATTTTTTAAAGTAAAGAAAGATCTTCTTACTTAAAATTACAATACGTATGTATATGTGGGTTCCCTTTATAATTTCAAAATAATGAAATGACGAATTTCAGTATTTCAAAATTATAATAGCGAAGCCTTTAAATTCCGAAACACTAGAAGCACGAAATTCAAAATCCCAAAGAACGGAGATTTTGAATTAGTGCTTCTGGTGTTGCAGTGTGTGAATGGTTAGGTGTTAGTTTGGGTATGTATGTGTGTTGGTTAGGGGCTTTAGTGTATGTCAGTGTGTTGTGTGTGTGTGTGTGTGTGTGTGTGTGTGTGTGTGTGTGTGAGGGAGTGTGAAATGTGTGGGTGTGAGTTACCTTTGTGTGTCTGTTCGATCTCGGAGTTAGTATATATAAGTAGGGGGTGCACGGGGGCTTGTCCCCTGCTTATCTGTAGTGTAGGTTTTATATTTGAGTTGGGGGGGGAGTTGTGTGCATGTGTTTGCGTGTGGTGTGTCTGTAGTATGCTGTCGGGATTTTGAATTTCGCGGTTTTAGAGTTTCTGTATTTGGAGTGTTCGGCTATGGAATTTCAAAATACTGAAATTCGGGATTTCAGTATTTCGGGATTACATAGTGAATCCATGCATGCATGCATATGAACATAAATATAGCTGAACAGCCTCACTTTCCCTTGTTGTGCACGCACAAGTGATAAGTAGTAGGTAAATATTTGTAATGTCATTTAACACTTTTTAAAATTAAAACCAAACATAAATATTTTTGTTAGTGATTATGGTCAGCATATTAACAAAAATAAGTTAAGCAGTGTTGAACATGACAAAACTTCAAAATAAAATTATTTTTGGATGGCTGACTGTATCCTGCCCAGAGCTGTGGGCCCCAAATAGCCACCCATATTGCCCATATAATCTGCCACTGAGGCATGCAGTAGCTGACTTCTTGTAGTATAGGCATGAGTGCAGTCTGGTACAAGCGCAGTAGTTATGTTATTTGCTGTGCAGTTCTATGCTATGCCAGTGGAAAACAGGAAGTAGCCCCGGTAGTGTGCTAGTTGGTTGCAGAAGTACTGCTAGGTAGTATTAAAATAGTTTACTGCAGAAAATGTGAATTATGAAAAAAATAATGCACTAAGAGGCTAAAAGTGGTAGAAGAGAGATTAAAATATATCTGAAGTCTGATAAACCATTTAACTAGGAGGATTAAATGCACAGATTACTGTGCATAGTTTGTCCATCAACAGTTCATATTGATATGAATGTGTAGATTTATGTTATTAAAAGTAATTTCTTTTAAAATGCTGTTCAGTGCTTAAGGTCCAAGCCATAATTAGGTTGGGGAAAAGCAGCTACCCCGGGAGCAAGCTGTTACACAAGTTAACGATGCTGTGACTGTCCCCTGAAAGCACTAATGGTAATCCTTTAAATAGTCACAGTCTCATGGCTGCTTAAGTGACAGTCAGTGTTAGAAAGTGTAATGCTACAGCTTAGCAGAAGTTCCTTGTGAAACAGCAGCAAAAAGCTACAATGTGTGCACATAAGGTTTTTCAACATACCACTTCCACAAATTTATGACCCACGTGACCTCAAGCACATGGTCATCATAATAAATGAATTAATCCCTAGATCAGAATATGCCTTAACCCTAATATCCAGTCTCCCAGTGCACAATAATAACATTGCTTCAGATCACACTGAAAACAAAATATTTTGCTTTATAAACCTACTCTGTCACAGAGAGCACAGTCGCACCTCAATACAGAGAGTAAAATGGCTTCTTGGTTCAGCAGGCTCTTCTTATCTGCTCAGCCTATTTGTTTTTAAATTACTTCATAATAGGCACTGCCCCCCCAGCAGTAAACTTTCAGTTGATGAGTCCTCGTACTCCTTTTTACAACTCTAGTAGCCTCAAACTAAAATGACTCCACTTTACTACAGCCTCATGCAAAAATCATTCACAAAAGTAGCCCACGCATCCTGGAACAGTTTTCCAGGTGATATTCACCACCCTAGAGGGACTTTCACATTTGAAGAAAAGTTTAAAAGATTTCCTTACCAAGCACTATAAATACAGATGCTTCTTAGATGCTGGCTAATTGATTGTGTCATAAGAATAATCACTACAAATTCCTACTTCTAACACCAATGCTTGCTCTTCAGTTATTGTGTATTGATGTTACCAAAATGTATGTATTTTTGTTTACTGTATTTACACAAACTATTTGTATTTTGAACCTGCATTTCTAAAGACCTACATCAGGTGGATTGGATACTCTAGTGTGAGCATGTGTAGTACAGGAGAACAACTGCAGCAGAGCTAGCCACCCGATGGGATGAGCATTGACTGTAGATGATCACTGTTAATGTAATATCCTGACCCCAAGTGTAAAAATGGGGGGAAGGGGGTTGCAGATGGATGAATAGATTTCTTTCTCTGCTGTTTCCACTTTAACTTAGTCTCATGTCGTAAACAGGTTATCTTGCTACATCTCTGCTTAAAGTTAAGTCATACCAGTTTATGGGTACACATTGCATTTAATAAATAAATGAGGTGCATTTACTGTCACAAATTATATAGAGTTTAATATATGAGGTTCTTCTATTGTGAAAAGTAAAAAAAAAAAAAAAGTGCTCCTCTTTCTGACCCCCTGCTATGATTTTCAAAGGGCAGTACTATAACTTTTACTGCTGAGAGGTTGAGAGTTATGGGCATACATACCTGATACAGATGTGGTGACATTCTGAAGCCACGTATTCTTTTGAAACAATACAGACCTCCAGTCTACCTACTGCATGTCTATGGAATGTGGGAGGAAGCTGGAGCCTCAGGAGAAAACCTATGTAAACACATGAAAGACATGCAGGCTGTGTGCAAAAGGCACCCCAGCCAGAAACCAAAGCACTGAACCTGTCGTTGTGAAGCGGCAACAGAACCTGCTGCGATTCAGTCAAAACATAAATAACATCCACTTAAAGAAGTAATAATATTTTACTGCAGTAGTACCTTGTACATAAAGATTGTGTTAAATACACGCTGTTTGAAAGTAAACTGATATTAAGATAGGTCCTGTGTACTACTGAATTGTACTGATGGAGAAAAATATCCCTTACCTGTCTTCGTGGTTTGAATCAGCTCATCTGTTCCACGTAGACAGCAAGACAGCAATGCTTTAAGGTGGAATTCTGCCCTTTCTTGTGAATTCTGTTTGGTGGCTGTCACTAATTAGTATTCTGATGGCCTCAAAAACTTTTTTGTTGCTTTGAACAAGAGTTTGAGGTTGCCTGTCACAAACTTGCTTTTTTTCCCATCTGACATTTTGTTGTAATTATTTAAGACCACAATCATCTCCTGCTGTTCCAGCTCCTTGTTGATGAGTTTTTCTGGTAGTTCAACAAGATGGTCTTCAGTCTTCCTCATGGTTTTAATAGCTGTAATGTATATGAGGTTTCTCTACAGTCTTTTCACTTGAGTTATCGGTTTCTGGTCTGATGGTTGTAGAAGAGTTGTTGAGTTAGATGGGAAGAGAACTGTGCAGTTCTGAAGTTTCTGAAATTCCAAGCTGCAGTCTAGTGCCTTTCTTGTCCCCCTGTTCTCAGTGTCTGTCCCACCCCCGCAGTGAGACATTAAGCTAAAGTTTCAGAAAGACTTCCAATATTGGCTTTACTGTATTTGACTGGATTCCTCTCTAGCTAGCCTGCTTCTTCCTTGAAAATTTTCCAACCCTTCCACCCATTTCCTGTTGTGGTTTTACACAGTTGTACCTCTGGCCTCCATCATTAATAGCTGATTTCCAAAGTCCCTCTTTCCCCTTTTTCATTGCTATTGTCTGTTGTATAAACTATTTTAAGTATTCTTCCCATCCACTGTTTTCCATAGATCTATCCTAGAAAGCAAATTTTCCCATTAGAACGGTCCATAAAACTGTACCCTGTAAAGCAGTAAATATACAGCAAATAACTTTTGTGTTGACAAGCCTAGAGCTGCTAGTTTGGCAGAGTTGCAATACCTGTAGATTTAGTAGAATTCGGTATTATTTAAACATTGAAGTCAGTAGAATTTAGTACTGTTTAGCATAATCTGCCCCAATAAAGCAGCCTTAATGCCTTCTAACCTCGGTACACCACTTAGCTCCTCAATCAAAGAAGTGGACAGCATGGATATGCAATTTACTAATTTCTCTGTAGCCAGCTTGGTGGATATAGGCATGTTAAGACTATGTAGCAGTTATCTCATGCTTATGGACAAGCACTTAATCCTTGAAAAAACAGACACAGTATGTAAGATGTGTACTAGACAGTGGCACTGGAGGCTAAACTCTTGCATGCAAGTGCACATAACACCCATCTCGGATAGCACACAACACAAACAGAAGCATATGTTGAGACAACAATCTTCCTGAACAGTAAATATTACGTAGACCATCTTTTGTAAAAGGTATGCCTCAGAAAGCCCAAAAGCACTCAGACGAACAAATACCTAACACAGTGTAAAGTCATACTTAGTGGAATTAAGCTCCTAAGGCAAGCAAGCACACTTCCTGGGACTCTTTTTATTTATTAATGTATTTATTTTATTTTAGTTTACATTTGTTGACTGGGCTAGTCTAACTGGATATATGTCCATTTTCAGTAGAGGCCCGGGGAGAAAAGCTCCAGGAAATAAAATACAATGTAAGAAAAAGCATAGAGACAGTCCTATGCAGCAATAATGATGACATCAAAAACAGTTTTAAGCAGCTATAATTATAACAGAGAGTTCTATTATAAATTCTATATAAAAATATAGAAGAATAAAACATTTTTTTTTTTTTTTTTAACAAATCTTAGTAGGTCTTAGTTTGATAGTACACTTATATAATTTATATGAGAGAAAAGGATATTAAGGTATTTTAAGAGGTTTAGTATTTAGAGAAGGTAGAAGGTCAGAGACAAGAAAATGTTAGTCAGGGTTACAACAGGAGCATAACCAGCGGTTATTGAAGTAGTGTTTTAGATGTCTTTTAAAAAGTGGGAGAGAGGTCTGGGATGTAAGATCAGGTGGTAATTGATTCCATACTTTTCCAAGAGTTGGAGAACAAGGAATCACCTACTAAGTTTTTAGATTTAGTCATATTCATAAGGATTTTGTTTGAGGATCGTAAATTTTTGGGATTACTATATGGTGTAATAAAGCTAGAGAGTATGAGAGTATTGTTGGGCTGATTAAGGGCCTTGTGAGTTATTGAGAGTTGATGAAATTGTATCAGATTTGGAAGTTCAAGCCAGCCTAGTTTTTTTAGATTAAGACTGTGATGAGTTCTATAAGGGGAGCTAGTAGCAAATCTGGCAATGTTATTATAGGATATAGCTAGTTTGTTGAGGTTCTTTTTGGAGAGGTTAGTGTAGATGGGAGATGCATAAAGAAGGGTTGAGAGTAAATGAGTTCTAGCTATAGTGGATTTAGCTAATGGTGTTAGATATGGTTTTATTCTATAGAGGGATCCTAATTTTCTGTTGACTACTTTTACTGTGGTATTTATGTGTGGGTCAAAGTTGAGGTTATTGTCAATTGTGACTCCTAAGAGTTTAGTGGTCAGATCAGGGGAAATAAGGGTGCCATTATTAGATGTGAGGGTGAAGTGTAAAGGGGTAGTCCTTTTGGTAGTTGTGAAGAGTAAAAGTTTAGTTTTTTTAGCGTTTAGTAAGAGGCAGCGGTTGGAGAACCAGTTTTCTACTGTATTGAAAGCTTTTTGTGTTTGGGATTGTAGTTCGTCTAGTTCGTCTAGAGAGGAGGCTGAGCAGAAAATAGTAGAATCATCTGCCTATTGAATACATGCGGAGAGTGGAATGGCTGAGTGGAGATCATTGATGTAAATGGAAAACAAGAGAGGGCCTAGTATGGAGCCTTGCGGGACACCTAATGAGATAGGTAGGTGATTAGATAGTGTTTTTCCAGAGTACAGCCTGCTGTCTGTTTTCTAGGTAGGATGTGAACCAGTTCATGGATAGTGGATTTAGTGAGTGGGACATTAGGATGTGTAGAAGGATATGGTCGTTAACCATGTCAAAAGCTTTTAGTAAGTCTAAGAAGACTGCAGAGGAGAGGATATTATTATTGCGGTTTTCGTTGATATAGTTTGTAAAGGAAAGCAAGGCAGTAGAGGTGCTGTGAAAAGGTCTAAATCCGTGTTGACAGTTTGCCAGTAGGTTGTGAAGGAGAAGGTGGTTCATAAGCTGTTTGTGGATACATTTTTCCATTATTTTTGCAATAGGGGAGAGCAGTGCTATGGGATGAAGGTTGGACATTTCATTAGAGTTTCCACCTTTGTGTAATGGGATAATGTGAGAAATTTTCCAGATGGATGGGTTTATACCTTCATTTAGGGTTCTATTTATCAGTATGGAGATGGGATAAGCTATGGCTTGGGGGACTCCATTGTAAGACATACCGATGGGCCTCTAACTAGGCTGGACAAGGAGAAGATAACAGCTGCTTATCTGGAGCCGGGCTCCACAAAGTCATATATGCATTCAAGTCATTACACTACAGGTATGATTCTGTAGTAGACCATTTAGGTGCAAGTGACCTGTGAAATTCCTCCCTGGACTATATGAAAGGTGAAATTATGGAGCTGTCAGGCAGGTATCATTTTAGCATTGAGCAGAATATTACCATCACCAAGGACAATGCCACAATATGATCAAAAGATGGAGTGATTTTAACAATTGGCCATCTTTCTGTTGTCATTCTAAGAGGATCCAATATTTAAATTAAACCAAAAATCTCACGATAAAAACAGTGGTCATATAAAACCAAAAACAATGCAATAACGAATCACAAAAGTATAAACTTTATTACATAAACCTGGTAAGCTCTTTCATTCCAAAAGGAACTTCTTCAGACCAAGTCAAAGACTTAAAAAACCTTATTTAAAAGATTACATCAAAAACAGCTGACCAAAGTGACTACTTTGTAATTCTCCCTTTCATTTAATCCAGGGAAATTACATGCATTTATCTTACCTGCCAACAGTATTCTTTCCAATTTAAGTCCTCCTCCGCATGAAACCTACTAGCATAATTCGATACTTGATCGATCACAGAAAATTTAAAGCCAACTGTTTCAACTTCTGAACTGCGTTTATTACTAACATGCTTGGCTAGGCTGTTATTTATTTATTTATTTATTTAATATCTACAGCCCTAAGATGTTCATATATTCTTCTATTAATTTCTCTGCTGGTTCTCCCTTTATAAAAAAGCCAAACACAGTCCACATAAATTTAAATTTGCAGTTGTAACCATGACTTAGCTTAATGTTATAATGTCTAGCAACCACTTTGATTTCTTTACCTTCCAGAATAAACGGACAGAACCTACGTTCCTCACATTTCTTCATACCTTTAACAGCTTCTGTTACTTTTCCGTCAACATTTCTGTAAAAATATTCTTTCATATTTTTCCCTTTTTAATCACAAATACTGGTGTCTCCCCAATAATATTACATATCTCATTAAAATTTGAAAGAAACTTCCAGTTTTTCTTAATAATTTGCCTTCTACTATTAGCTTCTGTGGAATTTTGTAAAATACAGGCCAACGTAAATTTTTATCTGTTATATTTTTTCCTGACTGTTCACTTGTAGATAGGTAACCTATCTCTTCTCTGACTTCTTGTATTAGACTTTCTGGATACCCTCTATTTTCAGACTTTTCTTTCATGGCACAACTTTCTATCTTAAAATAATTTTCATCTTCTGTTTAAGTCACTTAATCTTTGAAATTGACTCTTTAAATCCAGAAAGTTAATTTCATCTTGATTCAGATTGTGCACAAGCTCACTACTACTAGACACCGCATTTAAATACAATAAAAACGTATTTAAATACAATAAAAACGTATTTAAATACAATAAAAACGTATTTAAATGCAATAAAAACGTATTTAAATACAATAAAAACGTATTTAAATACAATAAAAACGTATTTAAATGCAATAAAAACTCATTCAAACTTTCCACGGTGCCTTTCCATAAAAAAGTCATCAATAAAACGTTTAAAAAAAATACATTTTTAAAGAAATCAGACTTGTATGTAAACTTTCTCCCAACCTGTCATAAAAATATTGGTATAGCTGGGTGCCATTACAGCAGCCATAGCTACACCATTTGTCTGTTTATAAATGTTACCCCCCCCCCAAAACAAAAAAATTATAACTCAGTATAACATCCAGTATTTCAACTAACAACCTCACGTCATCCTTAGAATAAAGGTTGGATTGGAGCAATTATTTGTTCACTGTTTCCAGGCCCTCTGCATTTGGAATAGTTGTGTACGAGGACACATCTGCTGTCACCAATAATGTGGAATAGTTGTGTACGAGGACACATCTGCTGTCACCAATAATGTGGAACTATCAACCTGCATTTCATATATCAGATTTTTAAAATGGAAGGAATCCATAATGTAAGAATTGCTGTGGCACACTAATTTCTGCAAAACTTTATCTGGAAAATTGCCGTAGATTCTGTCTTCCCGCCTTGACTGGCCACTATGGGCTGAAAACTAGGCATATTTAAATCCTTATGAACGTTGAGAAGGCCAAAAAACCTTACCAATCTGGGATTCTAAATTCTAAAATATTCAGCTAAACTCACTGAAATAAGCCCTTCTAACAACCATTCCTCAATAAAGGCATCAATGAAATTATATGACCTCACCACTTCTTCCCCTGAAACTATTTTGTAGAATTTTTTGTCATTTAACATTTTTTCAGTTGTATTATAATAATAGTTAATTTCTAATATCACAACAGCATTTCCTTTGTCAACCTTAGTTTATATATATATATATATATATATATATATATATATATATGTATATATAGTTATTTTTCAACTGTAATAAAGCATTATTCTCTTCTACAGTTAAGTTGTAAAACTTTTCATGCACTTTTGACACTAATAACTCTTTTACATCACTTTCACACACTAACAAAAAATATTCCATTTCAGGTTTCAAGCAGGTATTCTACAAACTAGGCTTTTTGAATTGCTCCATTGGATACTCATCATTATTATTGAATAAACATTTCAGGTTCAACTTTCTAACCAAATCTCTTTAAAAAATTAATGCTTTCTATAAGGTCTGCCATAAGGTCTGCCCTTTTTGAAGGCACAAAAGTAAGACCTTTACTCAGAACCTGAATATGTTACTTATTAAGGATCCAGTATTTGCCAGCTTTGGAGGATATGGTTAACGAACCATGCTGCTTTGCCAAGGCCTTTCTTCTTTAGGCTTTCATATGCTTGCTAAAACTTTACCCAACCTATGTTTTTTTTTTTTTTAAGCAATGCCAAACTTGACAAACCTAACGATATAGCTAAATCAACTCAATTCAACTGAACCTCCAAGGTGTTACTGCTCAATATCAGGAGTCTAAACAAAAATTGCACTCCCTGTAAGCCATCCTCACATTTGAGAATATACATTTCTGTGCTGTTACCAAGGTATGCTTTTAAAGCAGGAAAGAGTACCCTGGAAATGCAAGCTTTTGGTACCTTCCCCACTGTTAGAGCAGTAGCTGCCCAGACCAGGGCTGAAGGTGTATGTATCCTGATGTACATCAGTAACAAGCATAACTATCAGTTGGTCAAACAGGATGACCCTCTGGAGTTCTTCCACATGCAGATCACCAAAGGCAAAATCCCATACTGTATCTTGGTGGGATAAAAGTCGCTCTGCATATTCCAAGAAGCACACAAAGCATACTTTGACCTACTGGAGACATTTACCATCCAAACTAACACCCTGTTCATGGTAGGCATTAATTAGCCCTCTGTAGACTAGGAATCCTACATGGCCTCAGATCTACAGGCACTGAGATTCCTGAAGATCATTAATACAAGCATCCTTGACCAAATATTGAAACAGCCCACTACAGGCTCCAGCATACTACAGACTACCAAGAGGTGATCTTTGCCTGATCTACAGGCACTGAGATTCCTGAAGATCATTAATACAAGCATCCTTGACCAAATATTGAAACGGCCCACTACAGGCTCCAGCATACTACAGACTACCGAGAGGTGATCTTTGCCTGATGTACAAGGCTTCCATGGACCCTGTTTTTATGAACCATTTGTACATCTGCAAAAGAAATGGCCTCAGAACTACTAGATCATAAGAGCTTCATTTTGCTTGCAACATAAATAGAACATGTTGGAGAGAGAGATCTGTTTCTTAGAGAGGGTCCTGGGACCATTCCTTGGCATTTACTTCTCTGAAGTCAAGGCCAATGTCAAGAGCCTTTAACTGAACACATTTTCTGACTACTGCAAATTAGGAACAGTCATAAAATTCCCCACTGACTGTATTGTTCTCCAAGAAGGGCTAACGCAGACAAATTACTTGTGTCAAAATCAAGGAAAATGCCAAGAAATGCATAATAGTATCCTTTGGGAGGTCATCCACCCCTGGTAACTACCATATTGACAACGCACCCTTAAGAGTCCACCTAGTAGTCGGGGACATAGGGACGCACACAGACAGTAATTTAGCCTTTGACCATCACTTGTCTATGGTAGTAAGGAAGTCATTCTGTGTTGTGCAACTTATAAACAAAGGTATGGCATCTAGGTCCAAGGAGGTCATCACTCTACTATATTCAGCATTCATCAGACCTGTTATTTAGTACAGTGTCCCCTTTGGTATGTACCTTGTGACAAAGGGAAGTGCTGCCAGCCCAGCTAGCTGGAATTTTGTAATTAATTATATGTCATTTGTGAATATTAATTATGATTTATATAGAAAGAAGTGTAACAGAAGGGGATAACTGCCAGCACAGCTATCTGGAATTTTGTAAGTAATATGTCATTTGTGAATGTCAACAT
Organism: Protopterus annectens; assembly: GCF_019279795.1. Classification (NCBI taxonomy): domain Eukaryota; kingdom Metazoa; phylum Chordata; order Ceratodontiformes; family Protopteridae; genus Protopterus; species Protopterus annectens. Next base: position 58,971,109 of record NC_056748.1, on the reverse strand, counting down.
GATTCACATGCTTGTCTTACAAATGTATTAGAATTATATGTTATGTGTATATTAAACTACTAGTACAGAAGTGTGTGTTGAACGGGGTTTGTACAGTACTGAGATTCAAGTGTCCACAGTGTACCCTTCTGGAAAAGAATAGAAATGTACATAAACTATGTACCTGTGCAAATGTATATGCTTTAACAGTAGAAACTAGAACATACAGAGTTAACTGGTAAAACATCAAGAAAATAGTTGGAATTAAATTGTTTTATGATTGTGCTATAACTGCAGCAAGGAGACAGGATATCTAGAACTAGGGTGCCTTCTGCATTGTTTTGTTAGTGTTTTATGTCTTCTAGCAACTGTAAACATCTGAAGGCTATGTATTTTCACAGATGGATGCTAGATGCTACAGCTGCATCAGTGGGGGTTTAGCCTGGGAACTGAAGTCAGGTGACAACAAGTGATGTCATACTGCAAGTATCCCAGCAGCAATATTTGAGATATTAATTTAAGAACTCTCTGAAACAGAGAAACGGTGCATTTTGTATTTTGTCTTTGACCTAACAACATCAGCTGGAAACATCCACTCACCCTTTCTGCCTGCTTGTTGCTCTGTAAGTAAGGTTTTAGGGCATAGTAACTATTTTTAGATTCAGATAGGAATGTAGTAAAGTATAGCTTAGGTGTTCTTTATCTGAGACTGTCCTGCAGTGTTGTTTTACATATTTCCTGTGATTTCAAACTCTGATGTAACTGATTACTTACTGAATATTGTCTTGCTCTTTTATTATTTATTATTAAATATATTTAAACCTTTCAATTGTGACTGGTCTGTTTAGAGATAGTTAAGCTGTTAGAGTACTTGCTAATATATTTGGTGACACTGCACAGGCCAGTCCTAATAACCTGGTGCTTGGTCAAACTACTATTTGGATTAATAGTAATATTACGCAGTAGGATTGGCCACCCTTTGCTAAGGGCTTGAAGTATCTGATAACAGTCGGAGCTACATTATACTCTGGGCAGAAGGGGGCATAGCTAGTAAACCTGTGCTAGCCTTTCCCAGGTGTTTGTGTGTGTTTGTATACAAGTCAAACCTCTGTGTGTGTGTGTGTGTCCGCTATTTGGGCAGGGACACTGAGCACTGGCTGGACGGAGAGGATTCTGCAGGTTTTGGCTTGGCCACTCAGCTGAGATCTCAACCTTTTAGCTTTGCCAGTGGGGAGTCTTATTGGGCATCTGTAGAAGGAGGGAGAAACCAGCCCCAGACTGACTGTGGTCTCTGTCTGCTGTTAAGAGAAATTGCACTTTACTGTGTATGTACTTGTCATCCTCCCAGTGTGTACATTCCCACTGTTGCCAGTGATGAGGACTGAGGCTCCTTAATTACTGGGCCAGTGCTGGGATGCCATATACCTAACCAGGCACATCTAATGATTAGAATGGCCACAGAGGTTCACTAAAAGAATGCAGAGCTTAAGTAACTAACATGTCTTGTGCAGACCACCTCAGAGCCCTACTTTCATATTCTGTCTCCTACAGTCTGTTGAGGGGAGATCTATGCCTGGCATACAAGACATTCAGATCCCACCCTGATGGGCCTTCTGCATAACCACAAAACAAACAGCACCAGGATTACCCATTCTAAAGGCTTAAACCTTTCCTGTGATATAAATAGGATCTAATTGCAAGACAAGTATGTATTTCAGAGACTACCTTATTTCTGGAACAGGCTCCCCATCCATGTGAAGCAGAGTTCCACCCCAACCCGATTTAAGTTTAATTTGGCCAGTTGGATGGGGAACAGGAGATTCATCACTGGGTTGGCACCATACCTCTCAACCTCTTAGTGCAAAAAATTTGGACAAAGCTTAACAGAATAGGGGGACTAAGGCTCAGAAATAGGGACATATTTTAAATATTGCTAATATAAACTTGGAAAGCTGCTAGAATAACAGAAATTGTCTTAGCATACATTTTTCTGAAGGATATGAAGTCTAGAACAGAAATGTTTATCACTGTTTAGTGACTTCAATCTTCAGATCACCCTAGTGATTTACCAGAAAATGACAAATTTTATGAGGAACAGACCATATATAAGAGGCACAAATTTGGACATTCTGCGAAATGTATACAGTTGAGAGGTATGTTTGCCACCTATGTCTCTAATGGACACAGGCAGCTTGTAAATGGTTAATCTCCAAGTCCCCTGCTTGTACATGTTTCATCTTCCAAGTCCAAGTCCCTGCTTGCAAGAGTTTTCATCTCCCAAGTCCCTGCTTGCTCTTGGGTACCAGAACTTGTCAGAGATTTGGGATGCATGGCTAGGTTTAAAAAGCCCTAGAGGTTAGTCTAGTATATATAAGTTAAATATCTGAATTAAACAAAATTGTCAGCTTGACAAAGTTGCTCAGCAGTCCACAGGACATCAAAAACAGATGGGCGTACTTCCAGCAGCTTCTGAATGAAAAAAAAAAAAAAAAAAAACACAGAAGCTGTAGTGCGTGACGTCAGAATAGCACTAAGGAAAATGAAGTCAGGGAAAACAGCAGGCTCAGATGAGGTCACAGCAGACATGGTAATGATGCTGAGTGAGGTAGGGATGAAATGGTATCTGAGGGTACTCATACAGTGTGGAGAGGATGGTGTATCCCAGATGACTGGAAGAATAAGCATACTTGTGCCAGTGTACAAAAACAAAGGAAGACCTCCACAACTGTGGGCAGTACAGAAGCATCAAACTCCTGCCACACTGCATTGAACGTTCTAGAGTAAGATGGGAGATGAGCAGTTTGGATTTAGATCAGGATGCAGCACAACTGACCCAATGTTTGCAGTGAGACATATAGTTGAGAAGAAGCTAGAGATGAGGAAAGAGTCCAACTAGGCATTCCTAAGCTTGGAAAAATCATATGACAATGTCTCAAGAAAGCTGATTTGGGCAGTACTGCAGTGATTCAAAGTCCCAGAAACATTGGTAGGATTAGTGCAGGTGGTGTAAAAGGACCCAATAACTGAAGTACTGAATAACTGCGGAGCTTTTCTCCCTGGGCCTCTGCTGAAAATGTTCCTACGTCCAGTCGGACACTCCCGGTCAACAAATGTAGATAGATAAATAAAGTACAAACAGTGTTTGGTCTCACAGAAAGGTTCTCAGTGGGAGTGGGTGTGCACCAGGGTTCAGCTGCGAGTCCAGTGCTGTTCATACAGGTCAGAGGGGACAGGTCAACAAAGTTGCTGTACGCAGATGATGTGGCAGACTCTGAGCAAGAACTTCAGCAAAGGATAGGGCAATGGTATGCAAAACTGAGGGCACATGGAATGAAACTAAGTGCAGATAGGACAGTAGTAATGGCAGCAAATTGGGGAAAACAGAATAAGCTGAGAACTGAGATAGAAGAGAAGATAGTGGAACAAGTTAACAGCTTCAGGTATCTGGGAGGGGTATTTGAGTTGAAGGGAAGTCTGAATGAAGAGGTTAAAGCTAGAATCAGAGGGGCTGCAGCCAATTGGCATAGAGTGTCAGGTACAGTGTATGACAGAAGAAGGCCAAAGAAGCTGAAAAGTAAGGTCTACAAAACAGTGGTGTGACCAGTACTACTGTATGGCCGAGACACCTGGACAGTCAAGGGAGAGCAGATGAAGCTAGAGGTGATGGAAATGAAGTGCCTGAGAAGTGTGGTAGGATGTACACTGTTGGACAGAGTAAGAAACAAGGACATAAGAGCAGAAGCCGTGGTAGCTATGGTAGCTCTAATTGGGGAAAGGATCAAAGAGAATGAATTACGGTGGTTTGGGCACGTGCAGAAAAAGCAAAAGACAATCTGGTGCAGAAAATTTGGGGCAGACGAGAAGAATGTAAGAGGAAATGAGGGCATCCAGCAAAGTGGTGGATGGATTGTGTGAGAGAGGATGTGCAACGGTCAGGCACGTGTGTTGAAGGCAGGAGTGTAGCATTGAATTGAGAGAGATGGCAACAGATAACACGATATCCCGATCCCATGTAGAAAATGGGGAGAAAAAAGGGTTGATGATGATACTGTCAGCTCGACAAATCACTTAGCAGAAGACCCCAATGCAGTTGTTTTTACTATGAGGCTGTTTTGCTGTGCTCTGGCTTGCCATTTGTTCTCTCTCTATATAGTACCTTTGAAGGGGGCTGTACCCCTCTGCTTGGGTCTGACCCCCTCATCTCTCTCTATATATATATATATATATATATATATATATATATATATATATATATATATATATATATATTCTCTATGATGTTGCACAATCTCAGAAAAAAGGGAAAAGTTTAAAAAAAAAAAAACAGGAGTCTGCTCTTTGACTTGGTTAAGCTCACACCAAACTATAGTACCTGTGACAAAGCAAACTCTGATGTACAAAGATATTGAGTACAAATGAAAATTATATTAAAGCTGTGATATTATAGTATCTAGTTAAAAGGGCACACAATGTACAGTGCTGTTTTCATTTCTGAATCACCTTCACGACTGTGAGTGTCCTCTCACTGCAGGTTTGATACGGTCTCCAATGACATTGCTGTACAGTAGTAGAGAAAGGCAGTTTTCAGCTGCAAATTTCTCATGCTTATTAAAACATATAGCCAAAGTGTGAAACTGTCTGTTCTTCACATTTTAATAAATCAGTCTGATTTAATAAGGTGTATTTCATCAAACTTCAGCACTTGACTGTCTGTGTGGTAACCTGCAGTCAGCCAGAATTCAGCTCAAGCTTCAAAACCTAGAATTATTGCAAACTTTACTTTTCTGATCCTAAACTGGTCTACGCAGATCAGAGTTCTACTCCAGTGAAGAAATAAATGAATACATATATACACACATACATTCATATATGCATAAATAATTAAGATTTTCAAAATTAATTACTATGTTGATCGTGAAACATCATAGTACAAAAGGTACATCTACTACAATTAACCATCTTTTGGATCTTCAGTTTTACAGTTAATTTCAGCAAATACCACAACACTTATCACTGCCTTCTTACTTCAGTGATGTTAAAATATGCAGCATTATGTTTTAATTCACATTGGCAGGGCCTTTCCCTTCAGAATACAGCATACTGTCGTATTCATATCCAGATATTTATTTTCAGCTTTCCCTTTATTGCACTAAAGACATGGGCATATTTTACCAAAAACTTCTGTGACCTACCAGATGATCTTCATTATGGTCTGTGTGATGACTCACCACTGGACCAGTAATCAAGGAGCCTCAGTCCTCACCACTGGCACCTGTGGGGGATGTTCACTGAGAGGATAAAGGGTACACACAGAGTATTTCCAGATGCAGCTGTCTGCATCAAGGGCAGTTTCCCTTAAGACTCAAAGTAGGTGAGTATACCCCAGGGATTACCTCAGTGTCACTGCTCAACAGAGGCACAGCAAAATAATGGGTATAGTTCCCCTAGCCTAGTATGAACCTATGAACCTATGAACCTATAAGAGCACACAGAGACCACAGTCAGTCCAGGGCTGGTTTCTCTGTCTTTCTCCAAATCCCCAATAATACTCCCCACTGGCACAGCTATAGAGTTGAGTCCTTAGCCAGGGTTCCAAGCCAAGACCTCCAACACTCTCTTTTTCTGTCCAACTAGTGCTTCGTGTCCCTGCCACAGTTGCTAACATACACACTCTTAGAGATATATTTTACACAAACACACACCTCGGAAAGGTTGGCACAGGTTTACTAGCTGTACCCCTTCTGCCCAGACTGTACGGTAGCTATCACTACCACCAGAACCCCTTATCACCTACTTTAAGGCACGTAACAAAGGGTGTCCAATCTTACTGTGTAATGTTACTATTGGTTTGACCAACAGCAAGACTGTTACGAGTGGCCCACAGTGTCACCAAATAAATATGCAAGTATTCTCAGAACTTAAATAGCTCTACAAAGATCAGCCACAATGAAGGTTTAAATATGTTTAATAATAAATAATAAAAGAACAAGAAAATACTCAGTATATAATTACAGTGACATCAGAGTTCAAAATCACAGGAAATATTTAAAACAACATTGCAGGACAGTCTCAAATAAATAAAAAAATTTCTAAACTAAGTGTTGCTATATTTCTTAATATATCTAAGAGAAATGTACTGTTCGCTAGACTTTAGAGCAAGGCAGATGTAGTGAATGGATCTTCTCTGGCTGTTATTGTTAGGTCAAAGACAGAATACAGAATGCTGTCTCCCTCAGAGACCTCTCAAATTAATATCTCAAATATTACTGCTGGGCTAGCTTGCAGAATGACATAATTTCTTGTCATTTGACTCCTAATTCCTAGACCCTAAAACAACCATTTATGGCAACTGGTAGCATTTAGCATCTACCTGTAAAAATACATAGACAGGGTCTTTTCCTCAGATCTTTGGCAAATGGTGGAAATCATAAAACACTTCCAAGGCAATATAGAAAACTTCTCAGCACAGACATTTTGTCTTCTTACTGCCATAAAGTAATTTAATTTCAACTACTTTTCTAAAATTTACTAGACTGAAGTTAACCTCTTGTGTTCTAGTTTCCACTATTACAATATATACATTTAAGCATTTACAATAGTGCATGTATATTTCTGTTCTATTCCAGTAGGGCATGCCGTGGTTACATTTTAAGCACAAGTACTTTATAAAATATCTTTTCAGCACATGTCTGTTTAAATCTAGTTTGATGTATACATGACATATAGTTCTAATACATTTGTAACCCAAGATTCTTGTATAAATCATGTTGATATTCACAAATGATATATAATTATTTACAAAATTCCAGAGAACTGTGCTGGCAGTATCTCCTTTCGTGGCAGTCTGTTGACATGTATATGCTCATACTAACTTCACTTTTACCTTTTCTCTGAAGTATTTTATTTCTGCTTTTCCCTTACTAACAAACCCCTTGTATGATGATGCCTGCCTATAGCAGGTGCTTCTATCGATTTTTATCCTCCAAGACCTCTGTCAGCATACAGGCACTCATGGCTGATATGTTGCCCCATAAACAATATGATGCCACAAAAGCTCGTGTGTGCTCCCTCCACACACCCCTGCACCTGTTTTTTTTTTTTTTTTAATTCTGTATATATTCTAAGTCCTTTTCATCATGTTCACATGTGTTGATGTAGGTATGGCCCAAGAATAATAAAAAATACTCTCATTTAGACAAGATATCAGGTGTACTTTGGTGAGTTACTAACTGTTCAGTTGTCCCCAAATCTCGCATCAATCCAATAAATTTGACTTGCCAGTGTGTAACACCACTGCTGGCATTTCATACAGCCCACCCACCAGGAAATCACAGGCTCTCATATTCTTACCCCTGTATACCACATGTTTGAAATACTGTCAACAGGACAATCGGTCTCATTATCCATGTTATTTTTCTTTTCTGATTTTGACAAGTGAAGCTGCTTCATCTTCTTTTACCTCTTCAGTCTTGTACTTTGCTTCCAACATTCTTATTCAAACAGTACACTCCCTCATCCCTTATCAAGGTAACTGTATCCTGTTTATCTTTGCTCTTATTGTAGCCATCCTGGTAATTCATTTTACCCACCTATAAGTAAATGCACTGCATTGTATAATTAGCTCCAGATTCCCTTGTTTTCCCACACATCCCATGCAGTAAAAATCACCAGCGATAATAATTACTGTCATTACAATATTGGCTGCACATTGCAGTTATGTGTTTTTTATTTCATCCTCACACATGACTTAACTGAGGTCATAAGGGCAGTCTAGTAACATTAGGCCAGATTCATAAAGGTTAGCACTAAGTGTACACGTAGTGTAGCTTTTTAAAGGAAGTAGACAGCACCAGCAAGGTGGTAGGGTTGTCTTTGACTACAGGAAGTGTATAACCTTTATGAATCCCAGAGACTGTTTTAGCACACGTTCTAGGTGCACAGTAAGCACTGAATTAAAATTCCAGCTTTTTTCTTTGTTGCGCCTGCATTTGTCTTGGCTTTATCCCAGTCAGGAATCTCCTTAGTTGAACAGTGCACACTTGCTCATCCGTTCTGGGAATTCTATTTTGAGCAGAGTCAGGAGCTGTCTAAAGTGAGGGCTATCATTCAGGTAGCTTTGAGGGTAATTTTGTGTTTGCGCCAACATCCTGGTAATGAGGGAGCATTTTGAATGATCAAACCTCACTGAGTTGGGTAGGAGGAAAAGTGAACTGCATCACTGCAGTGGCTTACAGCCCCCCCCCCCCCCACCCCACTTGTGGATGCTCACTTCCAAACATTCACTCTGAAGGCTGCCACCCATCAGTGGCTTGGTGAGTATAACTACTGCCCCCCAGGCCTGTTCTTTCCATTGCTGCAGTTCCACCAAGGAACACTGACAGCATTTACTGACAGTTCTGCCCAAAATGGGCTTGCCCATCATCTGCACCAGCACTGCCATGTTTTTGAGCTAGTATCCCAATATCCTGGGTTTTATTCCTTTATGCCACACATGCTGGAATAAAAGCCTGGGCTTTATTCCTTTATGCCACACATGCTGGAATAAAAGCCTGGGCTTTATTCCTTTATGCCACACATGCTGGAATAAAAGCCTGGACTTTATTCCATTATGCCATTCATGCTGGAATAAAACAAACATCAACTGCATTAACAAACATTCAGTTACAAGCCAGATAATTAAGGCAGCATAAATAATTTCTACTTGAAGTTAATGATTCCAGAACTTAAGTGCTCTCTGTGTAAAATATGCTGCTGTTACACTGGAGTAGTAGAATGAATGTTTTGTTTCATAACATAGGAACTGTTTTAGATCATAGGCAAGATTCCTAAAGAGTCAATGTGATATAACCGTGATCCCCTGTAGTCCAGCAGTGCTGCCTAGGTTTTATATGACACTTCTGACCCCAGTATGACATCAAACCAGGGGGCATAGTAAAGCCTATACTACCTGTTACTGTGGCAGTACTGCGTCAGTGCATACGTTGTACCATACCAATATGTAAATTAACCTCATTACCTAGTTATCTCCTACTCTAACAACCACTGAGACTGTTATAGAAATGCTAAATCCACTTGAAGTCATCTGTTGCCAAAGTTGCTTGTGTATTTCAGCACTGATATTACATGCATTTAGCCTGTTCAAAGCTGTAGCCTAGTTGATTCTAATTTGGAGGCAAGCACAGGGCTACAGCAGACCTCATTAGCCTACAGAGATCTCCAGCAGTTCTCAACCTTTGCTTTATAATTGGATATAGGGTAACTACTTGGGATAGCACATAGTCACTGTTTTCAAATGCGTCTGAATATCAGCACCACATCCAAATGCTCTTAATTTTCTGCCTTTCCCAAGTTTGAACAACTGTGATTCTTAAGCTAAGTTCTTACTTTAGTAATGGCCGTACTGGTAGTATGTTCTTAGTGTTTAGCATTGCATTATTTAGCACTTTGTTATTAACACTCCTTTTAAGCCAGTTTTAGATAATTATTTGTTAGAAAGTTTCCGATCTTCATATAACAAATTGTGTTGTATTTCTCACATCACACTACAGTACAGTAACATTTTAACTTGTTCATGTTATGAAAGTTGCATTGATTCTCATACAAACAAAAAATAAACGTGACACAGACAGGACCCAATATTCAGCAACGTTAATCATCATGATTGTGTCCACGGTCCCAACTTAAAACAAAACTGGACCCAAAATTCTGCAACGTTAATCATCATGGTTGTGTCCATGGTCCCAACTTTAAAACAAAACTGAACCCAGTGTTCTGCAACATTAAATCATATTGGTTGTGTCCACAGTCCCAACTTAAAACAAAACTGGACCTCCCTTTTTGTGGCCTATTTTTTGGGTTTACATCAGCCAGACTGCTCTGTATTAAAATTATCATGTCTAGACTGTCAGAGTAATTGTTAGGTATCCTACTGAAGTTATTAAGTATGGAAAAAATAAGAGAAAGAGGGTCCCTTTTATTTATTGAGCACTGTGACTCATGTATTGCTGATAGTTGGCCTATTTTCCTACTTCTGTAATTGAATCTGCAGGTCAGGTTTACGTTAAATGAATCGGCTCTCACAGCTCTCAGCAACATTTGCGTTGCAAGCCATACTTAAACAATTTTCATTTTAAAATTACACACACTCAAAACAGCAGTATAAATCCTGATACATTATATATAAACTCCCTCCCTTTTCTATTTGACTTCTGCTGCTCCTTTTCCTAGAACATTTCCACCAAATTCAGAGACAGCGTTACAAGTCCCATCCCTTTAATCTACGTTGTTTTACCAAAAAGAATGCATGGGCATCTCCTTCAGCGTAGCTATTCCTTCCATGGTTCTAGCAGAATTCAGCACGTTTTACATACAAAATGTTTTCACACACTGCTTGGAGGATGAGCATGCATTTCATTTTATGCCTCTGTCCTTAACAGCATCCAGAAACTGTAGTCTCTGATAAAAAGTTGCATCTCTAAGTGTGTTACAAAGATCTGCGTCTGGAGCATTTCTCTCCAGGCCTCCACTGAAAATTGGCTTGTTCCAAGTCGGGCTTTCCTGGTAAACACATGTTAAATAAATAAATAAGTAAATGTGATCCACGTGTGCCATTTGAGCTGCTATGGCAGATATTTCTTCCTGGTTGCTATGATTGCCACAACACATTTCTTTTCATGTGTAGTCGCAAGTTGCACCAAAGTAATGTTGGGTTTACCCCATGACCTCCTTGATACAGTCAAAGGCATGCTACAAGGTTTCTCAGCTCTTGGTGTTGATTTCATAACAGTTGTCCCCAGTGCCGTGTTGGTTTCCGCAGGCTACAATCAGTCCACTCCATCTTCTTCTTCTCCAACACTCCATTTAGTCACAGACTGTTTCTACAAGCCTCACCCTCCACTGCAACCGGCTGTTGATCTGTATTTTCTGCTTGGCTATCAAATTACCATTTCATGTCACATTTCCACCACCTGCTGCTTAATCAACATCATAACGACATATTGAATGCACAGAAACCCAGCATCTTAAACTGTAAACACTTAATAATCTTTTATATGTATTTCCAACTGCTGTCCAGAAATATGCCACAAATAAAATTTCACTTCTTCCATGCTTTTTATTACTAGCCTGACATTTTAAGCCAAGTCAAAGTGTTACCAGTGGCTTTACACCACTGCAGTGGAAGATTTTTTTTCTCTATTCTTGCCATTAGGATTTTTTTTCCTCCATTGTAATTTCAGCTAGTATCCCTTTTCTCTGACACCTTTTGAATGACAAGATCCTGACGCACTGCTACTTCCTTCACTCACATTTAATTACCTTACTTATTAAGCAAAAAATTATTTTAATTAACTATGGATTATGGAGCCAGCCTCTTCAATTACCACTTCACCATGTACCTTATGAAATTTAAGGGTAACATTCATAATTTCAGACATGCAGTCAATGCTGAGAATGCCTTCCAATTTTTTCCTCTTTTACTGGTAGCCTTTGTAGTTTTATTTTAGATAGCTGATACTGTAAAAGTACTGCCAGTCATTCCTGAATTATTGGGAAATGAAGTCTGCTTACTGCCTGTTGACATACCAGTGTTACCTGTTACTAGGAATGCAGCTTTAGTATGCAGTGCAAAGTAACTCATTTACAGTTATGCAATGAGTAGGGACTATAGTAAAAAAGATAAATAAGTGAACTCCAAATGGCATTGCAGCCTGTAGGTATACACTCTTCGTTGTGTAGGGTTACGTGGAAAGCTCTGTGTAGGTGTGCTCTTGTTGACTTAAGGAAGGGCAGCCATGACAAATGTAACTACAAGCCGAGTTCAGTGTCACTTCTCAGCATTTTCTAATCAATTAACAAATTTAGTGCTTATAGTTATGTTTACATTTGCTAAGCAAATAATTTTACTTTAAGTAATAAAGCAGGTAGTAATCCTTAGGAGTAGGTGTCAGATGTTAGATACTTTTGATTTACACTACCCGCTGCCTGCAACCTTTCTGAATACTCCCATTCATTCTTTGAATACCCAGTTACTCCAGTGCAGTTACAGAGCAGTCTGCGTTTATTCCAGTATATATTGGATATAAGAATGAAAAAGCAAACCAGGACAGGTTGCCAGCCCTTTGTGTGACACACACACATGCACACACAATGATACATGCATATACAATCTGGAGGATCATCAGCATATCTGTACCACTGCCAGCCCAGCTGTCTGGAATTTTCTGAATACATTTATGTCATTTGTGAATATTGATATGATTTATACAGAACTGTATGTTATGTACTGAGCTTCTAGAATGTAAGAAGATTAACTTACAAAACTTCAAGAAAATAAGTTGAAATTGAGCACTTTATGATTTGTATAAAAGTAAGTTAATGCAGCAAGGAGACGGGATGTATAGAGCTAGGAGTTTTTGTATTGTCTTGAAACAGAAGTAATTACTAGGTTTCAAATGTAAAAGCATTTTATTGTTTTACGACTTCCGTGTTCTGCAAACGTCTGAGATAGATGCACTTCTCACACAGGGATGTTAAAATTGTGTTATTATCTGTTAGCCTGGGAACTGAAGTCAGGTGACAGAGTGATGTCATCCAAGCTAACCCAGCAGTTGTTGGGTCTTTTGGCTTTTCCCGGTTAGGGGTCGCCACAACAGAACTCTGGTTCGCTAATGATTGGTAATATATTTTTACGTGCCGAGTTGCCGGCCCTGACGCGCAGCCTTCAACGAAGGTACGCCCATTCAAGCATGTCTCCACACAGAAGGCGCTCTAGCTGAGAATCGAACAGGACAACGTCTTACTGTGAGGCGACAACGCTACCGCAGCACCACCACCGCAGTAATGTTTATTATTAATTTAAGAACTCTCTCGGAGAGAGACCTGGCATTTGTATCTTGTCTTGGACTTGGCAAGAACATCCAATCCTCTGCATTTGCCTTGCTAATAGTAAGTAACTATGGTACAGTAATTCCTTTTAGATATAGTTAGGAATATAGTAAAGATTACTTTAGATGTGTTCTTTATTTATTTGAGACTGTCTTGCAATGTTGTTTTAAAATATTTCCTGTGATTCTGAACTCTGAAGTAACTGTGGTGGATTTACTGAGTATTGTCGTGTTCTTTTATTAATTATTATTAAATATATTTAAACCTATCTTTGTGGCTATTTGTGAGACATATTTAAGCTCTTTGAGTACTTGCATATGTATTTGTTGGCACTCAGGCCATTTCTAATGTCCTGGCGCTTGGTCAGAAACTACCATTTGAATAATAGTAACATTACACAGTAGGATTGGTCACCCTTTGTAAGGGCCTTATAGTAGCTGATAAAGAGCTGGTTGGTGGCAGTGATAACTACCTTATAGTCTGGGCAGAAGGGGGCATAATTAGTAAACCTGTGCCAGCTTTCTCCAGGAGTGTCTCTGTGTTTGTATATAAATCAAATCTCAAAGTGTGTGTGTGCCAGCTACTCGAGCAGGGACACAAAACACTGGTTGGACAGAGAGGGTGCTGGAGGTTTTGGCTTGGCCACTTGGCTGAGATCTTAACCCTATAGCTGTGTCAGTGGGGAGCCTTATGGGGCCAAAACCTCCAGCACCCTCTCTGTCCAACCAGTGCTTCCTGTCCCTGCCCAAGTAGCTGATACACACACATTTTCAGATTTGATTTATATACAAACACACTGACACTCCTCATGAAGGCTGGCACAGGTTTACTAATATGCCTCCTTCTTCCCAGACTATGAGGTAGTTATCACTGCCCCCAACCAGCTCTTTATCAGCTACTATAAGGCCCTTACAAAGGGTGACCAATCCTACTGTGTAATGTTACTGTTATCCAAATGGTAGTTTTTGACCAAGCCCAGGCTATTAGGAATGGCCTGTACAGTGTCACCAAATACATATGCAAGTACGCTAAGAGCTTAAATATGTCTCACAAATGTCAGCCACAAAGATAGGTTTAAATATATTTAATAATAAATAATAAGAGAACAACACAATACTCATTAAATCCAGCACAATTACTTCAGAGTTCAGAATCCGAGGAAATATTTTAAAACAGCATTGCAAGACTGTATCAAATAAATACAGAAAGCATCTAAACTAATCTTTACTATATTCCTAACTATATCTAAAAGAAATTACTGTACCCTAGTTACTTACTATTAGCAAGGCAAATGCAGATGAGTGGATGTTCTTGCTAGGTCCAAGACAAGATAAAAAATGCCCAGTCTCTTTCTCAGAGATTGCTTAAATTAATAATAAACATTACTGCTGGGTTAGCTTGGATGACATCAATGTTTGTCACCTGACTTCAGTTCCCAGGCTAACAGATACTAACACAATTTTATCATCTCTGTGTGAGTAATATATATCTCTCAGAAGTTTGCATTGCATTGAAGTTGTAAAACAATGAAAAACTTTTACATTTGAAGCCTAGTAATTATTTCTGTTTCCAGACAATACAAAAACTTGTAGCGCTAAACATCCTGTCTCCTTGCTGCATTAACTAACTTTTATAGCACATTGTAAAACACATAATTTCAACTTATTTTCTTTACGTTTTGTAAGTTAATCTTCTATGCTCCAGCAAGAGTATGCTGTGATTACATTCTAGAAGCTCAGTACATAACATACAGTTCTGTATAAATTTTATCAATATTCACAAATGACATAGAATTATTTACAAAATTCCAGATAGCTGGAATTTTTACACAACACCTGTGGCACATCTTTTGGAATGTGAGTATCTTTTAATTCCTGGAATTTTCAGGCCTGTTGTACAGAGGGCAAGTTCTAACACTTAAAGCATACCTTAGACAAATTTTCAGTCTTGCCTACACTAGGGAGCCTTGACCTGTTGAGTTGAAGATTCCTGCACTGTTTGCTACAGTTTTGCAACTTCAGCAGAAAATGGAGTGAGCGTCAGAGCCAAGGAACTAAATCGGAGACCTCAGCTGTATAATCAAATAACTAGCTCACCTGTTCACATACCTAAGAACTTTCTGAGTGAGATTAGCTTGAGGTGTTCCTTTTTGAAGGGTGGGGATTTGGAGATCTGTGCCAGAAATTGGTACCTACTACGTCAGCTGCAAACTCTATTTGGGTCAAGGAGTAGCAGCCATACAGATTCAAAACTGTCGTTTACCCCACTTGTCTTTTATTCATATACATTCAGACTGGGCAATAAGGAGCAAATTATCAGAATCGCAGTGTACTTTTGTGACAGATCAGTCCACTAAAATCCCAGTTATTGCATGAAAATGTTTTACAGGGTGAACAAACATCATTTTGTAGAGTAAACAACATTAAATAGAAAAAGATAGGCAGCAGTGCTCTCATTTAAGAGAAATGTGTTATTTCTTTCTACCCAGATTGTACAGTATGTTGCATGCAAGATACAGTGCGATAGATATGTAGTTGTAGAAGCAAACTGTTACTGGACTGTTATCACAGTTAAGACAGTTCAGCACATAAACTTTCTCATGTTACTTTTCCTGTCTCAGCCCCATAATGCACTGCTCTAACTTATCTCTGTAGTTCCTTCCTGCAGTGCCAGTTTTATGGTGTATTCAGTGGTTCCACTGTGCCTCTGACTGTTTTTAGTGGGATGAGACTTTTTTCTGTGTCTTTTTCTTTCTTGTTGCTTTTCTTGGCTGAATATGTTTTTGTTTCTTTTTTTCATATTTTCTTAACTGAACATTTCCTTGACTATGTGGTTCCTGGTTTTTAACCATTTAGAAGATAGTTTCCATAAGTAAATGTCATTGTAGTTGAGCAAATTTCACCATCTGTCAGACGTCTTATTGTTGCACATGTTTAGGTGATGCCTGTGGTACAGGAGAGTCCCATTTCAAAAACAGTAATACCACTACTAGATTGTACTTTCCTTGCTTTATAGGAAGGAAACTTTACTGATAATGAAAACCTATTGACAGTTTCTTGCTTTGCACTTGTAAAATAGGTGATGTACTTGAAGTCTGCTATGTTGTAATTTGTTAGAGAAAATCTGATATGATGAACAAACTGTTATGCCTGATAAGGACATAATATATATTACCTGGTTGTTCTATATTATACCATACAGTTCCAGTCTTGATATAATGCCTTATGATAACTCTGAAAGTTCTATTTTGTTTGTATGGAGAACTTTTCTCTCAGTTGTTAACTCCCCAGTAATACAGTATCTTTGTTTGAAGCTTGTCTTACTGCGTGTGTACCTTAGGTGTCCAATAGGATCAACTTCAGTAGTGAAGTGGAATCAGAAAGCGGTAAATAAAATCTTTCTGCTTCCTGCTGGCACATCCACAGTAATTCTGTTCTGTGTCCCCCCAAACGTGTTCGGGATCTCCTTTTTATTAGCTTATTGTAACCACTGACTGTTGATCCATACTTGGGAGGCAGAAAAAAAGGAACCAAGCAAGTTTTGACAAGTATGTTGACATGAAAAGGCAGAGTTGGTTAATGGTCACTAGACTGGCAGTGATCTCAGGAGAGCTTATCTGATGACAGATGACTAAAACTAAAAAAATAATATTAAATTGATGTGGGGGGCATCTATCTATGTACTGTGCTATCTGGCCCAATAGAACAGTCACTTTAGCTTGGATGGTTTATTTAATTTATTTATTTATGTTATTTATTGTATTGGATGTTTTTTTATTTAATATTACCTTTACAGTTTTGAAGATAAATAAATAAACTGCAAGGAACCACCATGAAAAGTAAAAAGATTTAATGTATTCATCAGGTTACAATTAAACAGAAAAAATCACTCTCTTATATACAGACAGATTTCAATTAAACAATCAATTGAATAATAATTAAACAATTAAAACTGTAGTAATTCCAAAATTTAAAGGAGCAAAGGTTCTTGATAGCTACCAAGCATCAGAGCTCAAACATACAAGTACCTTGCATATGAAAACGCATAATTCATCATCAATAAAAATAACATTAATAAAATATATATCATAAATTATATATATGTTTTCAATATTAAAACTTCTCTCCATATTATCCACAGGCTTTAATAACAAAATTCAATAGAACCAAAAATAATAATATTTTGTTAAGATCATTTGTCACATACTAATGTATCTGTCAGGAATTCCAATAAAGGATATTAGCTTTTGACAAAAACACTTATATGTAGTGTTTACTAACCTGACTGGAAAGTATATTGCCTATGCATTAAAAACCGTGCCTCATGTTTTCAAACTATAGCCAGATAATATTTTGGTCATATATAAACAATGCAAGTGCTGCTTATTGCCTAGCATCAACTAGTTAATAGCAAAATTCGATAAGCGGCATATGCTGCAAACCAAAAATAGTATTTTATTAAAGTCATATGTCACATACTAATATATCAGTCAGGAATTCCAATAAAAGATATTAGCTTTTGACAACAATACTACATTTAGTGTATTTTTAAACCTTTACAGTTTTACTTTAGGAGTTCTATGCAACATGGATAGCTCTGCATTTTGTGATTGAGGCTTCTGCCGTCATATGCTGGCACACCACATAAAAGTATGTGGAATTGTGAAGTTTTAAAAACAGGTTTTAAATTAGTGTTTACTGGTAAAGGGGAAGTTAGAAAAGCAATTGCTCACCTTAGAATACCATCTTCTGGTGCTCTCTTTATAAACATTGCAGGATGCTTTTCTCATGAAACATGCAAAATGACAACACAGAGTGATAGCTGTTCCCATGTGCACCATATAGTTAATAAAGTGTGGTTATTAAAGACTGAAAAAATGAGATAAATTCAAAGCTGTGAGAAATTGTGATTTTAATAAGGAGAAAAAAACGTTTTAATGAGAAAGCAACTCAAAATAAGTTTAAAAAATAAAATATTTTCCTAGCGTTAATTTGTTACATGTAACAGATTATTATGTACCGCTTTTCTTTTTGGCGTTTTCTCCATGCTTGCTGTCCGACCTTCATTCATCCTTTGCAGTGCTTCCCTTAATTTTTGGCCAAACAAACCTAAGCTACTCCTAAACCATTCCATAACAAACTGGAATCTCACAAAAGCTGAAAAAGTTTCTGTAAATTTCAACGTCAGATCTCAATGGGATCACAAAAGCAACAACCACAACCTTTAAATACCCAGGTTTATGGCTAAACCAGTCGCTTCCGTAACTGCATTGAAAACACCAAGAAAAAATTCTCTCATGCTGGCTAGAGCTACACTAGGCAAAAGAGTCTTCCTTGCTCAGCTTGAATATGGGCTCCCCATCATAGTCACAGCCTCTAGAAAAAAAAATCATCCATTGTATAGTCCATTGAAAATGAAATCTGTGCATTCATTTCCCACCCCCCACCCTCTCCAAAGCCAGATGGTTCCCAGTCTCCTACAGAGTTGAGCTACTTCTAGTGTGTCTTCTTTGCAAATTACTTCAGCCTGGTATGTTCCTGCCATTTCCGTAAGTTATCAGTGAGTAGTAATTCCAAGAAAGACTAGCGATAGATGACAGGGGACCCAGAAATGAACTGACTAAGAGCAGAAAATAATGCCATTTAATTCTCAGGATATAGTCACCCTCAAATGCCAGCTCATTGGCAAAGAGCAGTAAACCCCTAACTGCAATCCAGATGACCAGTGATGGAGGAACTCTTCAAGGCAGATGGGTGTGAGTAGGTGACACCTACTGCCCTGGGTAGATGGACAATGCCTATCCAGTGTATGACAGTCATCCAGTGGAGTTTGCTGTCACAGCATTTAGAAGAAAGGCTGGTATGTGCATACCTAGCAACCTGTATATCAGCAACGTTGGTATATTTTAGCTCGGAATGTGTACATGAGACACCTGTGCAGTTTGCTGATGAATGAATTCCTTAAACAGTCTTTTTACAGGTGCATAAGTAACTTTGGATGGGATCATATGTTACCTAAGCTGGAATGAAAATTCACAAAAATGAATTCTGCTCTCCTCTCTCTTTGACAGCTGACATACACCAATTGTTTGAAATTTCTAGAGCTTGTTAAAAGTAAACATTAGCTGCTGTGTGGCATGCTTTGTCTAGTGTATATTGCATTCACTGACAAAGTTTATGTAACAAAGCTGAGTTTAACATTCTATACAACCAAATAGCGTACACAGAAAACTCCAGGTTTAGTGTTTTTATTAATTTCACACCTAAGGACAGACATGTTACCTAAATGATTCCTAGATTGTGGAAAAAGGCTTCCACTTGAAATAAGAGTCATCAGTGAAGTAAAATCGTGTACAACAAAATTTGATAGTCTGTTTGAGACTACATGTATACCTTTTGTTAGAGTCTGTGTTCCAAAGTGACCTTGCAACCTGAACCATAGTTCAAATGAAAAAAAAAATAATCCCAGTAAAAGAGGATTTGTGTATTTGGGGAGATCTAGGAGAACTTAATATTTCTTGAGAAATGAATTTAAGCTAGTGATATTTGAACAGGTGGAGGGTAATGGTCTGATCCTTTTCATAAAGTATTGGCTTCCCATTGTTATGGGACAACTCTGGCAGCTATTTGTAATTTTGTGTAAATCCATTTTTTCTTTACTTAACTTTAGAGAGAGTGGAAAAATGAAGGCAGGAGACCATGGAAACAAATAAGAAGGGTCCTTCCTCACATACAATCAGGCAGGTAATGCAGGTTTCTGTCAACAAAGTCTAAAACATAAGGCTTTGCTCATAAAACATGAGCACCTTCCAGCAGGAGTGGTGCATCATTCTACCCTGTACCGTTCATAAACCCTGGTACACGGACCTTCTTATGCAATGCTGTGCTCGCAGCCTTAGAGGAGTAGTTATGTCACCTATGAGCTGTGGTTGGATTACATGGGTGTAGACCAGAAATACAAGTTATTGTGCAAGTAATCCAAGAATGTTGACACATGGCATGGACAATCCATTAAAACAAATCTTTCTGACATGTTGTAAATAGCTTCTGCAAAATGTCTGCCTGTGAAGAAAATGTAGTCAGATATGCCTGACAGTTGATACCGTAAAGCTTTCGGTGGTGTACTGTGGCAGTGTTAGAAAACCTAGTTAGAGGTATTGATGTTAGGCTGATAAGTGACAGTATGCTCCTTAAACCAATATAATCTCCTGCCAACCTACCCCCTTCACATAAACTACTGACAATTTTTCTTTTTCAACTAGATTTGGCTTTTAGTGTCCCTCATGCTGTTCTACAGAATTGGAGAGGATGTGATTTTTTTTTTTAAGATATTAATTTGATGTTGACTGTAAATGTGTATTTATATGTGTTTATGCTTTTATGTAGCTGTGACCAAAACTGCATGAGTTACTGTCTTTGCTTATGCTCAACTATAATTTTCTTGTGTTCGACTTGTGTGGAGGGTATTCTGAATCTCATAGTTCAAAGAAGTGCAACACTAATCTACGAACAGCAGTGCAGCACCTATATACAAACCAGCTAAGCGTGAACAGTCTGGGCTCATTACTGCAGATCGCAGCCCTGCACAGAAACACCCACAGATCTGCATGCTGTAATCATCCTAAGTCGGGTTCCATTAAGTTTAGTCATATGAGGAGGAGTCCGTTGCACTTGCTCCTATGTGGATGATACACACTTGCACTGTAGTGGCTGAGACTAATTTACATTATAACTTTGTAAATCAGCCCCTGACTTACCATACCTGAGCTCTTTAAACTGCCTCTTCAGTTTGCAGTTTGTATTCATGGCTGAGGATTCCCGAGGGCGGGAGAGGATTACTGAGGGTGGGAGAATGCATCTGATAAAACAGTGATGGTTCTAATCTGCAATGCAGTCCCAAGCTGTGCCCTGTTTGTATGTGTGAAAGTGCCCGTAGGCATGGAAACCCCCTTGCCCAAAACATTGGTTGAGTATACAGCGACCCTGTGTTTACAACTTGCACATATTTGTACCATTTGAATGTGAATTACTTGAGACGGACATTTCATTTATGGCATTATTTATTGCCTGTAATGTCATGTGCTTTGTGAAGGTTTGTTTTGCATGATATAGGTGTGGCTTGCCTGTGTTGCTGAATTACAGGTTTGGGTAAGTAATCTGCATAATATTTTCAATTTCTCATTGTTTTGGATCATTTTGAGCAGATTCCTCATTTATTTAATTTATTTATCTTTGTTTACTGGGAAAGTCCAAACAGGATAAAATCCTTTTGCAGTGGAGGCCTGGGGAGAAAAGCTCAACATTTTTCCCAGGGCTTTTTCTTACTTCACTTTCCTGCTACTGCTGATTACTGTTTCCATGACGACACGCTTACAAAACAGAAACATTCCTGTGCAGTGCCTCTGTTTTCCGGGGAAGCTTATGTGAAAAAAAAATTATAATGAGATGAAGAAGCTAAAATGCACGAGAGGTGAAATGAGCTATACTGAATCAAGGACATTTTAAGTAATTTAATTTTTAGGAGATACGTTAAATGAAAATGGAATGCAATAAAGCTGCTGAAATTAAACCTGGTTTCAATCTGGTACATATTTGGAGAGCTCAGTGTTCCTGAAAATGTTTCTGCCTGTCAGAGGAAGTATTACCTTATGTGGACTGAACTTATTTGTTTTGAAAATAGCTTTGTTAGAAAGGAGAACACTGAGAAAAAAAACAAGTTTAAATTCAGACTTCTTCCGCTGGGGAGTAATAACCAGGACAACTGCACCAAATTACTTTAATTCTGTAAATGGGGGTGGGTGAGGGCGATGGCAACCTTTTTTTTTTTTTTTAATGATGGATTATTTATTTGGGTGGCCACGGTGGTGCAGCGGTTAGCGTTGCCGCCTCACAGCAAGAGGTTCTCCAGTTCGATCCTTGGCTGGGGTTGCCTTCTGTGCAGAGTCTGAATGTCCTCCCTGTGGTTGCGTGGGTTTCCTCCCACATCCCAAAGACATGCTGTAGGTGGATTGGACACTCGACACCGTAAAACTCCACTGCCAATCATGAGTGGTCAGGTGATCTGCTGTGGTGACCCCTAACCGGGAAAAGCCGAAAGAAGAAGAAGCAATGGATTATTTATTTCAGGACACTCTCTTGGGACTCCTCCAAACTCAAAGTGCAAGTAGTTTCTTGGACAATCCTAGTGTGTTAGGCCTCCCAGTGTCCCTTCTATGTGCATCTGATCTGACATGCTTGGGGTGTGTGTTTCATCATAAATTTAAAAGCTTAGTGGTGGGGTAATTGTACACATGCTAAGAAATCACAACTGCAGCTTTATGTGTTTACTTTAATGCAGAAGAACTAGAGATGGTCATTTAATCCATTTTTGAGCTCTGGGAAGCAGTTGGCCCTAGACAACTGCTTGTCCTTCCTTTTTCCAACCCCCCCCCCCTGCCATAGGCTAACTAACAACTAACCTATTTGAATGAAACTAGTAACTTGCAGTCCATCACTACCCCTGGTAATGCATCTCTGTCCACACCACTCTTTCAGTAAAGAATAATTTGTCAGTTATAAAGCTTTCCCTCCAATAAGCTGTTTAATATGAACTGTCTAATCCCTTTTCACCTTTCTTTTGCAGATAATTTGTGCTGCTTGTCCACAGATTGCATGACCTAGACATTCAAAGTAATCTTTGTTTCTTCTTCTTTTTTAACCCACAACTTTAGTTGTTTCATTTTCTGAAGAGCTTCAGTCCAAGTTGGGTGGTCTTATCGCTTCCCTCTTTCTTGCACTGCAGTAAGCCCTGCTTTGTACAGCTCCTAGAACTGCACACTCTACACAAAGTGAGGCCTCTGCAGTGCCTTCCTCTGTAAATGTGTCACGATTGTCTGGAGTCATTGTCCCCTGGCAGTGGAGCTGCATTTTGATTACTTTGGCTGCATCTGCTTTGTGTGTGTGTACATGTAAGATTAATTTAAGGTGCTGCTGTAACTCCTTTGGGCTTTGTTTGGGTACTGCAGTTCAAGGTAGTAACCTCTATTCTGTTGTATTGTGTTCATTTTACCAAAGTGCATCATGTTTTTGGTATTATAACCTTGCTGCCAGTCTTTGTGCTCCAATAATCTAATTAGATTCTTTTGTAAACTGTACTTCCCATCCAGTGTTGCTGTCCAAATCCTGGTGTTGTATTTAGAAAAGTTTATCTTACTCTACAGTCTGTAGGTATTTGAAGAAAATAATGCTAACCCCAGAAATTAACTGTTTGCTGTTGTTATGTTCAGTTCACTAGCGTGTCTTCTTGATAATCTGCTTGCATATCCCAGCATTAACCTTTCCTTATCTGGTTTCTTAAAATTTCCCACTGGTCTGACATTTTGCATGGTACTGAGTACTTTTCCCAAGTCTGTGAACTTGACACATATGGGTGTCCCCCCCACACTATCTGTGATGTAGTGGATTCATATTTATGGTCCACCTTGCAACAACTTTTTGACAATCTTGCCAAGAGGGGGAGTGAAGGTCATTGGCCTTTAATTACACATTCTGTCTGTGGATCTTCCCAAATGTTGAAACTGCTTTTGGTCCTGTTCTTCAATACTTGTATCATGGTAGGGTTTAAACTCTGGTATGTTAATATATCCCTCATGGTGGTTTGTTTCCTGTGCTTCAGTGATTCCCATGCTCTTCAGACAGTGCTCTTTAAACAATGCTGTCGATTTGGAGAGGTTTTTTTTCCTCATAGATTTCCCAGTTTGTTGTTTTATGTTACTTCATACTGACTTTTGTCAGATTTAAACTTTTACTCTCCTTGTCAGTTTCTCTGTTCCTGTGTCTACTTTACTAACTGCTGGATTTTTTTTCTTGTGGGGGGGGGTTCAAAGCTCCTTTGTTGCATTTGTCTACCTCCACACCATTAAGGCCCACTGTATAAGATACCAGCTCCATTTTTCCTTATGTTTCCAAGGAGACAGGCTGATTATATTATAATAAAAAGCCAGAGCACTGCTCTCTTTTAGGATAAAATGTAATGTTTTCTGAAAGGATGCAAGTTTTTTTCACTAATACAGTACACAGATGATTCCACACTCATTTCCACATCTGATAACGTGGAACATCTCCAAAGAATAACTCTGGGAATCTTTAACAATAGCTAGAACATGGCTTATTAAATACAACTCATGTGCAACCTTAAAAAATATACTACTTTTCTCCTCAAAATCCCTCTCCCATAAAAAATAAAATTTAAAATATTCTCTCTTGATAATACAACCATTAAAGTCACTTCTCATAGCAAATTATTAGAGATGATAGTGGATGATATCTTAAATTCGACCTGCATGTACAAAATTGCATAAGAAAAACTAGGGATGCTTTATAGACCCAAACACTTTATTACCGTTGCAACTGAAGCTACATTTGCCAATACTTTTATCCTTCCCACACTTCTTTGTGCCACTCCTATCCTTACTAACCTTCAGACATCACAGAAATCAAAACTTAAACAATGCATTAACAAAGTTTGCTAAATTTGCAGAAAATACCCTTTTCAGACCCCACTACTGTATAGGACTAAAAAGCTAAATTGGTAAGAACTACCCCATCAACTAACATATACACGACTTCTAACCACCTTTAAAAATTATTCAGAATGCATCTGCTTGTCCAGCACTAAAAAACATTCTAAGCAACTATGTTCCCATTTGGTCATTGTGATCCAATGACCAAACACTCCTGTCTGTCTATAAACCTATCAAATCTACTGAATATTGTCTGTACTCATACCACCATGTCTGTAAGGTCTGGAACTTCTTATCTCTACCCATCAGGTCAGTACCCTTCCTCTCATCCTTCAAAACCATTCTGAAAGACTTCCTAGCCAAAAGCTGGATCTGTTCTTGCTCAACACCAGCATTAACTCTATCCTCAAATGTGAATTAATACCTATTTATACTTCACAGCTTGTTACACACTCTTCTTTACTTAGTTTCTTACTTCTGTCACTTTCTGTCCCCTGGTTTTCTCTCTTAAGTATACCATAAGCCCACTTTTCTGTCACTTTGTATTGCAATTCCTGTTTGTATTGTGCTAACTTACCTTTAATTTCATTATAAAATGGCTAACATTTCTCTATAAATTGGCTACAGTTTATCTAACTATTGAATCATTATGCATCTATTCTTAACCAACGTTTTCATATTATGTCAAATTTGATCGAATTATTTAAATTGTAGTAATTTTGTATAATTTTTAAAGTTTGTAAAATTATTGTTTTTAAAATGTTTTCTAATACTTTGGAGCTTTTCTCTCTGGGCCTCAGCTGAGAGAATGGACTCCTACCCAGTTGGACTTTCCTGGTAATGAAATATAAATAAATAAATAAGTAGCATAGAACATGCATCTTGGCATGAATAACCTTAACTTTAAGTCAGATAATGCTTGATTGTGCAGCTGCCTGTTTGGGACTGTTGTTCCTGTTAGGAAGGTTAGACTTCATTATTTGAAGATGTGCATAGTTTTGTGTGTT
Organism: Protopterus annectens; assembly: GCF_019279795.1. Classification (NCBI taxonomy): domain Eukaryota; kingdom Metazoa; phylum Chordata; order Ceratodontiformes; family Protopteridae; genus Protopterus; species Protopterus annectens. The sequence continues at coordinate 58,945,738 of NC_056748.1, read as the reverse complement.
TTTATTAAGTTAATAGGATATGCAGGTGTTCTGGGGGTGATTTTTTTAGTTGTTTCATTAAAAAAGTCTTGTGAAATGAGATACAAGTTCAAATGGACAGGATAAGAAACAACAGTATAAAGGATCAACCTGCCAAGCAGTAAGTGCATGCATCATAAAAGTTGGAAATAGACATCTAAAAAAACTATCCTGTATAGTAGATGAGAGTAATAACGTCTTATAAAGGTGACTAACCATATTATCTTGGAATATGAATGGTCTTACAGATATAGACAAAAAGGAAATAATATTGAATTATATTAAGAACTGCAGAGTACAATTAGAAATGCTACAGGAGACACTGTTGGAAAGAACTAAGCATGTGAATTTGATAAAGAAAGGATTTCATTTTGGCTATTCAGCAGAGTATCAGGGACAAAACAAAGGAGGAGGACTTGTACAAATTGCTAGAGGAGCTCCAGTAGGGACAGAATATTGCTGATTTTGATTGGCTAATGCTGGTGACATGACTGAAACTTAAGAGAGGTTGAGAATGTTTTTAACAGTTTTGCTAAAGTACATTTGTTGCTGTAGGTCAAAAGTGCTCAGCTGTTTTTGGAATAAACATTTTTTAGTGAATACAAGCAGAGGAGTTGCTTTGGTTCATAGACATTTGTTTTGTCCTTTAGTACTTTGGCTTTGGATCTTTTTGCTACATCATCATACAGTCCTCAGTTTTTATCCCGAGATTCATGTCAAAACAAGGAAGACAAGAGACACAAAACCCACAACATGTGAAAATAAACTTGGACACCCCAAACATACATTTGTTGCTGTAGGTCAAAAGTGCTCAGCTGTTTTTGGAATAAACATTTTTTAGTGAATACAAGCAGAGGAGTTGCTTTGGTTCATAGACATTTGTTTTGTCCTTTAGTACTTTGGCTTTGGATCTTTTTGCTACATCATCATACAGTCCTCAGTTTTTATCCCGAGATTCATGTCAAAACAAGGAAGACAAGAGACACAAAACCCACAACATGTGAAAATAAACTTGGACACCCCAAACATTGTAAACCAACAATTTTGAAACCACCAAAAAATATACAAATCGATACATGAAAAGTCAAAACAGGCATTCTGGAAACTTTTTTATGAGAAACAGTCACTTTTGCTGCTTCTTTGAGGAGAGTTGCTGCTTCTTTGAGGAGAGTTTCATATCTATTCAGACTGTACTGTCTCACAGCTGAGGGGCAGAGGCAAACACCATATACATGCTAATCCCATTTAACATGCCTTTTGATCTGCCGACAGTCATTCCTGATTTTAATGTAACTTTAGATGTCCTTCCATATCACTGTTGCAGTATTCTTTGCAAAAGGGATTCCCTGCCTAGGGTAGCCCAACCCTCAGCCAGTACACCAAAGCCTTAGGATTTTATAGACATCATATGTCATACATATGCTTCCGCTCAAGGCATAGGACATAAAGATGACATTCATATCTCAGAATTTCTTTGCCACCAGTCTGAATGCCATCATTGATCATCGGTCTGCAGGCTCCTCCTTCTGTGCTGGTTACCGAACCATGTTTCAGATAAGTGCCCTGTTAGGAAAGATGTCAGTGTGGGAGGCATATTCCCAGTAATAATCATCAGAAGCAATAGCTCTTCTGTTTGGGTGATTATCATGACCATACACAGTATTCTATCATTTGTCCTTAAAACCGTATGTAGTTGTCTGTCCTTGCTGGTTGGTTTACCTGGCGAACCAAAGTCTTAAGTTGTTGGTGCAAGGTGTTATGGTGTAACCTTCCCATCCCGAACATCAGCAGCCTGCCAACAAAAAGGCTAAGAAACTTAGGTCTGATTCTGCTGCTGTCTTGCCTACCCCAGACATTTCTCCTGAGGCTGGTGAAGTCTCAGAGGATCACCTGGTTGTTGTGCTGGATTGCTATGCTGTAACCCTGTCAGAGGGCATCATGGATCCGACTGCTCGCACATCCTTAGAGGCTCTGCAAATGTCTGTCCCAGATGTTGAGGGGGAACCGCAAGGAATCGAGGAGGATACTGCAGATACTGCATTGGTTGAGTGTAGGCAAAGGTCTGAACTTCCTAGGGTATTTAGGGCAGAGGTCCCTCAAAAGAAAAAGCAAAAAAAAAAAAAAAAAAAAAGCATGTTTCCCCTGCTGCTAAACATCCCCAGAGTGAATGGCAGGATTTTACTTGGGGGTTGTTTAATGCATTGATGGCCTTAAAGCCTGCCTAAGGAGTTTTTCTGCCTGCACCCCATTGGTCATGTATGCCACTCAAGAGGCCCAAAGAGCAAGAATTCTCAGAAGAAGATTTGGATTCTGGGGAAGAATCTTTATCATATTCCTCTCGTATCTCTTCTCCCTTGGATTATGACTCTGAGGAGGAATATTCTGTTAGCCCAGATTCTTCCGTGGAAGAACTCTGCTTTGGGGATACGATTTCTCGTATGATGGAATGTTTTAACTGAGACTGTTCTCAGGTTTCTGATATTCAAAAGAGGTATTATGAGCTTCTCCAGATGGAGTCCCCTAAGCCCTCTGCTATACCTCCAATCTTGGCTGCCCTTCTAGATACCTTCTCAGAATCCTCTGTGGCCCTAGATTCCCAACCTCCTGCACCTAAGAAACCTGACAGATTTTACAAGGTGCTGGATGAGTGTATGTTCCTATACAAATGTCCTTCTGCTGACCCTTCTGTTGTGTCTGTCTCTTCTGACAAACTTCTAAACTTTTGCCATCTACTAAACTACTTTCTTCAGACAAGGACAGTAGAGCTATGGAATAGCTAGGCAAAAAGGTATATACTGCTGCCACCTTGGCTTTTTGGGCTTTTAATTACCAGACCCAGATGACCAGGTATGTTTTAGTCCTTCTTTCTCAAGCAATCTCTGATGTCCCTGATTCTGAAGGGAAGGCTTCAGCCCTCTCTTTACTAGGCTCTACTTATCGGGTAGCTCATCACTCTGCAGTTATGACACAGCTGATGCCTCCTGTAGGGCTACTGCCTTTGGTTTTGTTTTGAGATATTACTCTTGGCTTTGTCTCCAGCCTTTGCCTGATGATATTAGGTCTAAATTGTTGGATGCTCCTCTTGTTAATAAGAACATGTTTGGTTCTGCTGCTGCTGAGCTGTCTAAGTACCTTCAAGTTAAAGGTAAGACCTTGCAGGAACTGAAGCGTATTTTGTCACTCCTATCCTTAAGTTCCAGAGGAGTTATCCATCCAGATCTGCCTTTGTTCACAAACAGCCTCACCCTCCTCCCAAACATAAGAATAATTCTATGCAGGTTCCTCCTGTTAAATCTACTCTGACTCCAACTGCTCAGAAGCTGCCTTTTCAGGACAAGTCAGGTTCTTTCTGATAGTCTGATTCCCTGTTTCTTGAGTCAGGTTCCCTTGTCCCTTCATCTTTCCCTGTCCCTTCCCAGTTGGTTAAGGGTCACTCAGGACTCTTGGGTTTTGTCCTCCATCCTTCAGGGATACTTCATTATATGGAAATCCCTTCTTCCTTCTCTGGGCATCCATCAACTTCCTCAGGAACAGCTTCCTTTCTTCCCAGAACTGCTTCAGCGACTTTTGGCACAAGGCACCATTCAAGCTGTGTTCTCTTCTCAGGAAGGAAAGGGGTTTTATTCGAGAATGCTTTTGGTTCCTAGTAGGGGTGTAGCCAGTGAATTCCATTTTGTACTCCCAGATGGTTATTGCTACCCCCCCAGTCTACCTGGCATTTAAAACGTAGTCATATCACTTGAGCTGTTGCCTCACCCTACCCCAGACATAAACTGTGTAACATTTTCAGCTGCTCAGTCAATTGTTTTTAGATTTGCAGTCCTCTCTGTGAACAAGCTATGTACATGTTTTTAACAACATGAATCTAGATGGTTTATATATATATATATATATATGTGTGTGTGTGTGTGTGTGTGTGTATATCCCTCTCTCTCTCTCTATATATATATATATATATATATATATATATATATATATATATATATATATATATATATATATATATATATATATATTTCTAGTATAGCTTGATAAAGCCCCAATGTTTCTAACAGATTCTGAAAAAGAGTTGTACTCTTTAGAATACAAGGAGTATATCTGGCAACATCCTTGGTTCCTATGAAGGAGACTATCTGGAGATCCATTCTGGACCTTTCTCAGATCAACACCTTTCTGAAGGTCCCTTCCTTTCAGATGTTGTCTATTCAAACCCTGTTTCCTCATCTTCTTCCCAAGGCTATCTTGGTCTCCCTGGACCTCAAGGAAGCTTATCTTCACATTCCAATCCATCCCCTTTTTAGGACATTTTTGTATGTCTCTGTCTTTCTTGCATTTTTAGTTCTCTGCTTTGCCCTTTGGCCTTTTTACTACCCCATTCATTCCCTTCTTCCTCTGGCTTCAGTTACAGCCAGGGAATTTCTCAGGGTTCTAGGTTTCCGCCATTCCTTTGCTACCTCTAGCCACACTTTCTATGAGAAAACTACAGTGGTTCCTAAAGTCAGTATGGCTCCAACATTGTCATCCACTAGCTTTTCTAGTCCCTTTTCTTCCATGCCTCATACTTGAGCTTCATTGGTGGCTTCATTGGTGGATTCATAACCTATCTCTTAACCTGGGTCTTCTTCTTCAACCCCCCACATCCCCTCTTAGGAACTTTTCTCAGATACCTCGACAAGGGGTGGGGAGTCTCTTTTGGTTCCTTCAAGGTCCAGGGTCTCTGGCCTCCTTATTAGAAGTCAGGTCACATCAGCATAAAGGAGCTGAGAGCTCTCATTTTTGTCCTTCAGACCTTTCACTCCCTCTATCTTTCAGAGCCTGTCAAAATCTTTACAGACAATACCACAGCGATGTGGTACATCAATAAGGGGGGACACAGTTCTACCTTCTTTGTAGATGGCTCTTCAGGTTTAGGATCTAGCTACCCAGTACCAAGTGACTCTTCAGACTGTATACATTCCTTCAGAGCAAAACATAGTGGAAGACTCTTAGAGCAGGTCCAATATACAGGCTCAGGAATGGATGCTTCACAAAGATGTGTTTTTGGATGTTGTGCATTGATGGGGTACTCCACAGGTAGATCTTTTTGCCTCCTCTTTGAACTGACAGCTTCCTCTTTTTTGCACTAGAGTCCCAAGTCCTCTGGCTTGGAAGGTGGGCACCCTGTCTTTTTCTTGGAAGGGGATGTTTCTCTATGTCTTCCCTCCCCTTCCTCCGATTCTAAGGATCCTGCTGAAGATAGGGCAGGACTCTCCCAAAATTTTGTTGATGACCCCCCTTTTGGCCCAGACAGCATTGGTTCCCCCTTCTTCACATAACTAGGGGCAGTCACCAGAAGTTACTTGCCCAGGTGGGCTGACAAGACAGGAGGTCTCTGATCCATCCTCAGTTGTCCACTCTTCAACTGACATTGTGGGTGATGGGGTTTTGTTATCTTTTAGGCACCTTTTTTCTGTGGATGTGTTTCAGGTTCTGCAGGAAGCCAAGAAACCAACTACCAGGAAGACATGTTTGTCCAAATGGAAGAGATTTTCTGTCTGGTGTCCTGCTTGTAACCAGGATCCATTTTCTTTGGGGATCCCTCTGGTTCTCTCATATTTGTGTGAAATGCTGTATGCTGTGTTAGTATATTCTTCTGTTAAAGCTCTCCTCTCGGTTATTTCTGCTGGTCTGCCATTGACTCCTCCTCTGTCTCTAGGTTTGAGGTGAAACAATTTTTTAAAGATGTCCTTCATATCAGGCCTCCTAGGAAGCCTTTTCTGTCTTCCTGGGACCTCAATTTTGTATTTCAAAAATTGTATGTGTCCTTTTGAGCCTGCAGCCTCAGCTTCCTTGCACACACTGTTCTTCTTTTGGTCCTTACTTCAAGCTAAGTCTCTAAACTCCAGGCTCTTATGGCTGTTCCTCCTTTTTTGTTTTTTCATAGAGACACAGGGTGCCATTTCGTACTAATCCATAGTTTATGTCCAAGGTGGTTAACAAATTGTTAATCAGCCTATTAATCTGCCCTCCTTTTTTCCTTCTCTGCAGTCTGCTAGTGAGAAGGTTCTTCACACTTTAGATTTGCATAGACAGCTCAGATATTATTTGGGTAAGACGAAGGCCATTCGCAAATCTATGCAACTTTTTATTTTTTATTGTTTTTAATCAAGGAACATCTTTATTAAATTGTCGTGTATGACATAGGCCATGTTACATTTGTATAAATGATGGTAAACAATACAGACACAATCTCATTTGCAAACATTATGCATTACAAACCATGCCGACAACTGTAGCTGAAAACATTGTACATCACTTCTAACATATCCAGTTATTGTTAGTCATCCATTACATAGCTCATTCAAATCCTGCCTACTTTTAATCCTTGTTCCTCCGCTGCATATATTGATCCCACAGTTCCCTTTTTTTCTTATGTAATTTCATCCTGCCCTTTTCTAAAGATCCCAGTTCCAGTTACTTTTACTCTTAACATCTTCACTACTTCTAGTAAAGTTGGTTCAGACTTTGATTTCCATTTTCTAGTAATTACTTTTTTGGCAGCCATCATAATTAGACCCGGCAAACCCTTACAATGTCTGGGCAATTCTTTTTGTTTTTTTTTTTCAACAAATGTTTTATTGTTTTGTCACAGTACATAGAAATAGGATAAAATTTGTGAAGGATAAAATACTTTACGAAAAATAAGGTACAATTCAATCATGAAAAATGTACAACAAACCTAAAACCAAACAAACTATATACAATAAGTGCTACAAAGACAATTTAGTATGAACAAAATTATATTATTATGAAATTGCAAACAAGAGAAAGCTATAAAATACTGATTTAAAAGAACCTTATTTGCAAGTATGAGCAAATTAGTTAGAACAAGCACTCTTTACCATCTTACTTTATTCTTTTAGAATGTGGTCAAGAAGTTTCCAATACTTCTGGTAATGAGAGCGTTTATTGATATTGCTAGTTATAAGTCTGTGAGAGGATACATGTTTAGTAGCCATGTTTCTAAATCCATTCCAAGAGTTTTTTGTGGTCTAGCCAATTCTGTGTTATGTAAAGTTTAACTAATGCAAAAAGAGTAATAAAAATATGCCTTTTTGCCTAAGTAATTTTAAATCAGTAATGTGAAGAATAGCAAACTCCCAACACAATGTTGATTTTTGATGGCCCATTTTCTCTAGCCTTACTTTGAGAGGACCAGAGCTTATGTATATGTTTGCAAAACCTTAAGATATGCAACAAGTCAGCTTTGAGGAATGGACAACATGTGCAGGACAGTTAAAACTGTTCAGTGCAACTCGAGTATAATTATTTATCATTAGTTATGTGTATATAAGATTTTTAATGGGATTCAATTTAATGGTAGATTCAGTAGCTTCAGTTTTCTGATTTTTCAGTGATCTATCTCGTTCTAGTTAACTGGAGCTACTCATCTCATTATAGTAACTGGAGTATAGTAAAGATGATTGATATTTAATTGATGTAATTATTTTATAGGCATTGGAAAGCATTTTTTTTAAGTTTTAATAATTGTTAAGCATGTATAAAGGTCTGGTTCATAAATTAGTGGATTTTTAATAGTTGTTGGTGTCATCTGTCAGCATTACGATATAGCCTTTATTTAAGTTAAATATTTCCTCGAGTTCTTCCAGAGATTTCTCTCTGTGTTTATATATGTCCCACAAGTTACAGTCTTTTAATTAGTGGGTATCTGTTTAAATTCATCATATTATTTTTTAGTTTAATGTTTAGGTTTAACTGAATAGGTTGAAGCAGGGCCAATGATTATTATTCAGTTTAATGTTTAGGTTTAAATGAATAGGGTGAAGCAGGGCCAAGGATTTACTTAAGTTTAAAGATTCTGTCAGATTTTGGAAGTTTCTAATTTTATGTTTTAAAGAGTTATGGAATATAGATTTCTTGCAGTTGGTCAGGCTGATAAAAGGATGGGTCTTGGGATTAATAGTTGTTGTTTTCACATGCTGATACCAGATTTTAATCCAGGCTGGGGACCAAGCCTCCCTTTCCAAGATTTGAATAAGTCTACTTGAACAAATTATGTTATAGTATAAATGAAAGTCCGGTAGATTAATTCCCCCTTTCTCTTTAGGATATAGCTTCATGTAACTGATTCCGGTCGATTTAGGGGGACAAATTTGGACAATTCTTTGTTGATATTCTGGAAAAAGTTATGCGGGATGACAATATTAGCTGCATTAAATTTATATAATAGTTTGGGTAGAATATTCATTTTAATTATTGCTGTTTTAGACAGAACTGATAATTTCAATTGTCTCCATCTCTGAATGTCGTGTAAAATGTTAGTCCATGTTCAAATTAAATTATTTTGCATCGATTGGCGGTTATGTTCAAAAGTTAGTCCTAGATGTTTGAGTGATTGTATTGTCTTGAAAGGAGAAACCGGGAAATAATTGTCTTTGTGATTTAAAGGTTTTATTGGAAAAATATGGGATTTAGTCTGGTTAATTTGAAATTTTGGAAATGTATTTATTGATGAAAAAAGTTTATTCAGATCCATATTCGGAAATTCAAAATAGATATTCAGATAATCAGCAAATGCAGGGTTACCTCATTGTTCAGGTTTTTTGGAATATGATGAAATGTTTTTTTGGGAGATGTATATAAATAGGGGCTCTATATATAGGTTGAACAGATGAGGAGACAGAGGGCAACCCTGTCTTCTCCCACTTAAGATTTTGATAGGATTTGTCAAGGTTTTATTAACATAAAGAAATGTATGAGTTTTTATGTAGTATTTTTATCACATTAATTTTTTTTGGAATGTTGTAATGAGCTAAAAAAGATAGAAATAAGAAATCCAAATTAACTTTGTCAGATGCTTTGATTGCATCTAATACCAAGGCATATCTTGGATTTCTATCATGCTTAGTAAGTTGAATCATGGAATCTAATGTTATGGTATTGTCCCAAGTCTGTATGTTACTCATGAAGCCAGATTGTTCAGAAGATGTAATATGAGGCAAAACTTTAAGTCTCTCCGCTAAAAGTGAGGAGTAGATTTTAATATCCACATTAATCAGGGAAATCGGTCTGTAATTAAAAAGGTTGGATTTATCTAAATTGTTTTTTTTTTGGGAAAAAAATTGTTTATGTACAGATCCGTGATGCCATGATGTCTAATATAATTGTATATTTTCAGGAATAGATGGGATCATTTGGATAAATGTTTATAAAAGTCTACTGTATAACCGTGTGTACCAGGAACCTTACACAGCTTCAGTTTCTTTATTACCTGAATTATTTCCTGTTGTGTAAAGCAAGCCTTAAGGGGTATTTTTTAGACTTCATTAATTTTTGGAAAAGTAAGATTCCTTAGAAAGTCCTCTAGAAAGTCCTCACATTCTAATTTGGAGGTTTGGTTATCAGGAGATGTCTAGGCAGTTCTAAGTTTGTATCGTAGCTCAAAAAAATCATTTCCCTAGTCACTCCAAGTTGCTCACCCAGCATTTCTGACAGCGCAGTCTGCAGAGAATCTTTAAAGTCTACTAACTCATTATACTCCAGAAAATATGTTCCCAGTTACCTCCTTCTGCTTGGGGTGTAAAAATATCTATGTAAGCACTTCCAGACAAAAGATCTGAAATTTCTAGATTTTGTTACATATTTGGGAGACATACATATATCCCCCCATTGTTTCTTTGTGAATTGCTTATCTGATTTCTCTTCTCAGTCCTTCCTAACCTCCCTCTGATTCTTTTAGTTATCATCAATATTTTATATATTCTATTAATTATTCCTTTCTTAATGGCAACATCTGTTCTAGATTCTACTAAAAACATTACCACTGCTAGTCTTTCATTGAGGGACCCCCCCCACTATTTCTTTCTCTTTGCCTATACTGTGACATTAATCCTTGATACGGAAGGCAATCTTTAGCCTGCAGTCCAAATAAGTTCTTGGCATTTTCACATTCTGTTACTTTTCCCTCCCTGGTTATTTGCTCCCAGTACCTTGGTTCCTTTGCCAGTTTTCTCCAAAACATTCTCGCCCTCTCTCACCTATTGCCTGTATCCCTAATTGCAGTCATCCCTATCAGCAGAATCTCCTTTCTGTATTCCTGTGTTAGCTTAATTCTTAGAAGACCTTCTGCTGTTTATGAATATAATGTTCTGTATTATTGTTCTCCTAAAGGTCTGCATCCAAAATCCCAGTCTTTCCCTGTTACTTGAGCTTTTCCCCCCTTTTTCATCATCATCTCTTTCTACTTAGAATTATAGTTTTTCTGCTTGTGCTATGTAAAGGAGCCTTAACTGTGCTGCTCTGAAATACCCCTTCAACTCAGGTAATCCCAATCTGCCTGACATTTGCTGTCTTCCCCTGCAAGATAAAATCCTTCAGCTCTTTATTAATTGCTTTCCACAACTTCTCCTGTGGTTGATAAAAGTATGCCTGACCAGAGTATAAGACTAAAGGGACTAAAACATTTTAACTGCTTGTATCTTACTATCAATATCCATATAATAGAGCTTCCATTTTATCTTTTTTTTTTTTTATTATCTTTTGTTTAGTCTCTTCCCACATCTTTAGCTGCCACCCAAGTATCATTTTAATCTGTACTGCTAAATACTTCTTTCTGTCATGTCTCCATAAATATGGATTTTGCTTAACCAATTCGTATGTGGGAGTTTCTATTTATTTTCATCCCAGATCTCTGGGTTTGTCAGTTTCTAACCAAACTGTATCCTCCTAGATATCCAAGAACATTTCTTTTTGTTGCTTCTTTCATGGTAAAAGTCTTTCTGCCTCTGTAAAGGCTTATTCTGCTAGGGCTGTTGCGTCCTGTAATGCTTTTTGAAAGGACTGGACACCACTTCCATCCTTGAGACTGTTACTTGAGCCCTGCTCATACATTCACTAAGCATTAAAAATTGGATGTTGTTTCCAGAGCAAGAACTGGCTAGAGCTGTCCTGCATGGGTTTCTTGAGGACTTCTCTGGGCCTTCCTCCTCCCAACTTTCCTCTTGAGCGTTTGTACTCTCTGTTTAATGAAGAATACTGCAACAGTGACATGGCCGTACATAGTACAGTTGTGTAAAATCTTACCATAACAGTAGATGTATATCTCTTCACTGTTGCATTATTTGCTCCCTTCTCCTCCCCCTTATGCTAGACTCTCTTCATTCCATCTTCCTGCCTGGAATTCCTTTCCTTTTTCTCCTTCTGGATGCACATGTTCCTTCTAATTCCTAGGACTGTTGTTCATCCTGGGGCTATTCAATTCTGAGGTATGTACGTCCATACGTCACCTTTATGCCTTGAATGGAGAGCATAATGTGTGACATACGTCTGTAACATCGTAAGGCTTTGGTATACTGGCCAGATGTTGGTCTGCGCTTTACAGGAACCCCCTTTTGTAAAGAATACTGCAACAGCGAAGAGAAGGGCATTTACAGTTATGGTAAGATTTTACACAACTGTTCGTTATTTACTGTAATGTCTCAGACCTTGATGTTGTACATCACAATTTTATGCCTTACTCCCTTGATTCCCATGTCACAGTCTAAAATGTTATATATCACAATTTTATGCCATAATCCCCACAGTTACCGTTTGCATAATTATACGGTCTGAGAAAGTCAATTAACAATTTGGTAGTCTCACATCTGTCCTATAAAGAGCAGTTGTGATTAACAGCTGACTTGGTTAATAAAAATGTACATTGCTATTGATTCACTCTTTTAGATATTATGCTTTTTTGTCACGAGAAAAAAAAAATCAGCTTTGTGCATAGCGATAAACTGTCAGCAATGCACTTATATTAGTGATTAAGAATTAGCAGGCGTTGCCTTAAAACATGTGAACACTAGATGCCATTTCTTCCTATGATAAATGCTGGAAATGTGCAAAACATGTTTTTGTGTCTTACTAATTCTAAGTAATGTTTATTGATCCAAGCTGTGTTTTATTTAACCGTAGTAGATCGGTTCCGTAATACAAGTTCTTGAGTGCCAAATACTAATAGTGGAAATTGAGACAGTGGTCTAAAATGGCTGTAGAGTGTGGTTCCTCTCCTTTCTACTGTTGCCGTGGTAATGACACTCATTGCTTGTGAGGTCAACATAATTACTAATAGCACCAATACCCAGCCTAGTGTTTAAAATAAGGTGAGAGTATTTGTTAAGATTATAGTTCTGTGTCCATTCCTTTCCAAATGTTCTTGTTCTCTTCTTGTGACTGTTTTGGCAAGCTGCTTGGTGTTAGTAGCCACACTTGTGGGTTTTCACTCTGAAACACAGGGCAGTGATGCAGGCATGTAAGGGAGTGTTACACAGAAGTGTACAAATGTGCATTGTGTCACACACAAGTGTACAGATGTGCATTGTGTCACAGATGCACAATGCCATTCCCTGGAACTGAAACCAATATGACTGGAGAAGTAAACTGACTTGTTACAGGAAATCAGAATTTTTCTTTCTGTGGTGCATGGTACTTTTAGTCATAGGTAAACATATTCTGATATAAAGTTATTTGGTGTTGCTTAACCACTTAAAATTTGTATTATTTACATACTGAATTTTAACTTTTATTAGTTTCTTTTCTGTGCTTCTCACAAGTATATATATTAAGGGCATTTGGATGCAGATGGAATAAGAGAATTGCAATTACGAGGGGTGGGATATATGAATATCGTCCTACAACAGGGCATTCAGAAGTAATACTCAATTTTGGACTGACCTTATCTCAAATGACATCAAGGACTCCAACCCAGAAGACATCACAAATATACCCGCTTCATCTCACTCTCGCCTCTTGCTTCCTTTGCTCTCTCCCCCTTTGCTTCCTCAGTCCCTCTTCCCAGTCATTACCACTGATCAGTTCCTAACTGCTCTATATCTAGATAACCATTTGAAATATTGGAACCCACTAGAGAGTCATGAAGTACGGAGACTTAATGGCCAAAAGATCATATTTACATATACCACGTTTGAGATGACATTTCTCAGAATATTCCCTTTTCTCAGAGGTATATCAATCTCAGTTTGGTATACATAAGTTCAGTGTGTGTGTGTGTGTGTGTGTGGGGGGGGGGGGGGGCTTGCTCATCCTGCAAAAAAATAAGTTTAAAGGAGAAAAGCAACTTTTGAGATTTGCTCTTCTCCTGTATTTTTGGTCTTTTTTTTTCTTTTCGGCTGAGTGCCAAAATTTCAATAAGGAGCCATCTGTCTAGCTATATATCCATGGTTCTATATTGAATCAGCAAATGCTTAAAAAAGCGAACGCTGATTCATCAACCCTATTTCAAGGAATGCTGAAAATCCCGAACACCCAGAACAGCGAATGTTTTCTCAGGGAAAAAAAAATTACCGGGCCGGTTTCGGAAGTTTGCCGTTTCCTCCACAGTGGTGCAATCTCGGAGATGGCATATTTAAGTGGGGGTGTGTGTGTGGGGGGTGAAGCCCCCCACATTAAATACTGGTTTAAGTTTTTTTTTTTTTTTTTTTTTTCTTATTTAATATAGACCCTATATCCATCCATCTACCTCTCTCTGAAACAAAAACAAAAAATAGTTTTGTGGGTCCTGACAGAGTACCAGGCTGTTTCACAGTCAACACTAAACATAGACTCCTTGTGCCACTTATAAACCTGTTCAGGTTCAGCTTATTGACTAGATATATGCAAAGGTTTGAAGAATGACCACAGTGGTACCTTCAAACACAGGTAGCCCTGCTGCTTATCGTTGGAACTAGATCAGTTAGCCTGATTAGTATTATTGGTAAAATCATGTAACATGTTATAATGGAGCTCATAAACCAAGATGTTGACAGCCTACAAGCCCTTAATTCAAGTCAGTTCTTCTTTGTATAGGGTAGGTTCTGTCTGTTAAATCTGGTGGATATTTTTAAGGAGGTACTGAAACACTTCATGGGGGAAGACCCAGTCACACTGCTTATCTGCACTTTGCTATGTTGCTGTCACACACTCTGGTGTAATTCATAAACTTGCATGCTTAAATATTAACCCTCATCTAACCAGTTGTATAGCTAACTATATGACAGGTAGAACCCATGTATTTAAGGTTGGTGGTACACTTGCCTTATCACTAGGGGTGTCCCCAAGGGCTCCTTTGGTTTGTATATATTTCATGTTCAAGCTGACATCAAGGCTCTATTGCATTGTTATAAACATGCAGACTACCTATACTCTCCTAAATTATATAGACCAGGGGAGCACCTAATGTCAAGGCCATGGTCTCAAGCTCTCTCTATCTCTCTCACGCTCTCTTTTTTTTATTTGCCCATCACATGTCCACTATTGTCAAGAAACCATCCTACCTAGCCCGGTAGAACACCAAGGGTATATTCTCCTTGTGATGCCCCTGCACTGGCCCAGTATCAAGGAGCCTTAATCCTCATAACTAGCACCAGTGAGGGACGTACACATTGGGAGAATTACAAGTACACACACAGGTTCATAGGTTCATAGGTTTATACTAGGCTATCTGCCCAAGGGCATTTATAAGCCTAGCCCAGAGTTTTGTGGCTTTCGCCACCCCTTTAGTTTGGCGGATACTGTGCCCATTATTTTGCTGTGCCTCTGTCAAGCAGTGACACTGAGATAATCCCTGGGGTATATCTGCGATCTCCCATCCATTGGTCAAGATTTCTCTTGAACAAAGCCAGCGAGGTGCTCTGCCTCACATGTACCGGGATTTTGTTCCACAGCATAGGGAGTCTCTGGGTGATGAATCTGTCCCTCCAGCACGTCCTATTAATAACCGTGTCAAGGTTTAAGTCTCTCGCCCTTGTAGTTCTGAGGGATCTAGATTTTTTGAGGTGAAGCATGTTCATCAATTCTGGGTTGGACATGGCCTTGTATGTCAGGCACAGGTCACCTCTGAGCAGGACTGAATAGAGCTGGAGTTCCTTCAGTCGGGCAGCATAGGACATATTTTTGAGACCCTTTATCCTTTTGGTGAGGAATTTTTGGGGCCTTTCCAGTTGCTGCAGGTGTCGTGTCAGATACATTCCGAATGGGGCATTGTACTCAATCATTGGTCTAATGAGCGATGAGTACAGGGGGACGATGACTTCACTTGATCTAGATGTGAATCCCTTCATGATCAGGTGGGCAATGTAGAAGGTCTTCCTAACTACTTTGGCAATGTGAGTGTCAAACGAAAGGTTACTGTCAACCTGGGTCCCCAGATCCCTGATTACCTCTTCTGAGCTCAGTGGGTTGCCGCCTATATGGTAGCTGGGGGTAACCTTGTTTTTCCCAAAGGATATGACTATGCATTTTTTGGCGTTGAACTTTAGGCCATGGCTCTGGCACCAGTTATCCGTTTCTATAAGACCCTTCTGAAGGATATCTGTGTCAGATGTGTTCTCAACTATGGCGCCCAGTTTGCAGTCATCTGCAAATTTTGTCAGCCATAATCCTCCTGTGTTTGCTTGTACTTCTGAAAAGTAGATGCCGAACAAGAGTGGGCCCAGGACAGAGCCCTGTGGGACACCACTTGTGACAGGCTTTGAGTCTGACATGGTGCCAGCAACTCTGACCCTGTGGGTTCTGTCACTTAGCCAGTTTGCAACCCATCTTGTGACGTATGGGTTTACATTTAAGCTGATGAGTTTTTCAATGATACCTGAGTGGGGTATTGTGTCGGAAGCCTTTGCCAGGTCAAGGTAGGCTGTGTGGACTGCCTTTCCCTCATCAATGGCCTTGGTGACTGTTTCGAAAAAGTCAACCAAGTTTAAAAGGCATGATCTGCCTTTGACAAAACCAAACTGGGTCGGATCCAAAGTCTGCAAGTCCCCTATGTCCATTATGATCCTCTCCATAGCTTTGCAGATCAGGCTTGTCAAGCTGATGGGACGGTAATTTCCAGGGTCAGTGGAGGCACCGCCTTTGTGAAGTGGGACCCGTGACGCCACTCCTTAGGCACGTATCCTGAGGTGAGGCTAAGATTAAACAGCTGCCCTAACTGTGGGTTTAATTCCTCATTGAGTTCATGGAGCACACAACCGGGGACACCATCTGGTCTCATGGATGCTGTGTTTTTTGCCTTGGAGAGAGCAGTTCTCACCTGAGCGCTTGAGATGTTTGGGGGGTTACAATCCTCTGGTATAGATATCTCACCTTTGGTTTGCACTGAACCTGTCAGCCAGTATGTTGGCAATGTCTGTAGGTTCAGTAATTTTTACATCATTTTGAACTAATTCTGAGCATATCTGGGAGTTTCCTCCCAGGTTTCTAACATAGCTAAAGAAGGCCTTATGATTGTCTTTTGAGTCCTTAGCGATTTTTCTCTCAAAATTTGCCTTGGATGATTTTATGAGAGCTCTTAGTTTTTTACTTATAATGATCAAAGGTGTTTTCCCTTTTAAGGATTTTGCTCTATCTTGTAGTAGCTTCCTCCTTTTGTTGTAGAGTTTGTTTATGGCTGGGGTCCACCAGACTGGACGCTTGCCTTTGGTACAAAGAGTCTTTGTTTTGTTTGGGATTGCCTGATCCATGCAGTCCTGTAGGTGCTGGTAGAAGGCATTTGTAAGTGATTCAGCGGCTTGAGTAATGGTTTCCGCAGGCTCGGGGGGCTTAAAGGACCACACCAGTTTTTAGAAGTGTGAAGTCGGCTTTTGAGAAGTTCTTCACTGTGGTCTTTTTTATCTCAGGTGGGGGGGGATGTGGACTTCCAGTGAGATTAGTTTATGGTCTGATCTCACCAGTGAGGGGTATACTTCCGATGTTAAACATTGTGACCCCATGTTCGTGATGATGAGGTCTAGTATGTTTTCTCCTCTTGTGGGGATGGTGACTAGTTGTTCCATGGCATTTGAGTTTATGAACTCTAGGAACCTTTAGGCTAGAGTGTTGGGGCTTGAGTAGTGATCCCAGTCTATATTTGGGTAATTGAAGTCACCTAGTATGATGGTGTTTGGAGATACATTTATCCCCTCCAGTGTTTTCAGGAAAGCTATGTGAGGTTCCTGAGATTGAGAGGGTGGCCTGTAACATGCTACAAATTGCAGAGCAGTCTTGCCTATGGTTAATTGCACCTGGATGGTCTCTGATGCATTGTGCGTTGCTACCAACCTTGAGGTGTGGGTGTCCTTGATGAATATAGACACCCCCCCCTCCCTTCTTGGTGTTGTCCGGATTTTGGGGCCGGAACGCATGATATGAGGTGAAACCTGATAGTGCCGGGGTGCTCTCTGGAGCCTTGAACCAGGTTTCAGTCACAGCACAGACATCGATGTTCTCCATACTGAGAAGGGCCTCGAGTGCGTGCATCTTGAGGTTGAGACTTCTGGCATTGAGCAGCATTACCCTTAGTTTTTTTTCCTTTTTTGTGTACTAGGGTGGTAGGTTTAGAATTTGAGCCTTGCCTAAAAAAGGCACTATGGGGGGTGGCAAGAGCCTTTGCCAATATCCGGAAACCCAGGGGTGACAGGTGCAAGCCATCCCTTGCGATGCAGCGTGGCTTGTCCAGCATGTCATCCCAGGCAGACAGACATTGGATCCCCTTTGAATGACACCAGAGTTTTTTAAGCCAATTGTTAAAGCTGATCATCTTGTCTCTGTATTGTGGCATCATTCTTGGTGAAGGTAGGATACTGCTCAAGGTCAGGGTCATACCTGCCTGGGCTACATAATCAGAGAGCTCCTCTATGTCTCTTTTCATGTAGTCCAAGGAGGTACGTCTCAGGTCGTTCACACCAGCGTGGACAATGACAGAGTCGTACTTGTACCTGCTGTTGAGAGACCTGAGTGCTTGCGTTATGTGGCGGATTCTAGCGCCCGACAGGCAGCTTACTGTGACCTTCTCCTTACTCAATCTGGTGAGCGGGATGTCAGTGTGTCTGACTATGGAGTCACCAATGACGAGTGTGTCTGGCATTGTGTTTTGCCTTAAGGGCTGTGACTGTTTGGCACACTGACTATGTGGTCTATGTGTTGAATGTGTTGTGTCCTGAGGCGGCAGTTGTCTGGGTGTCTGCTTTGGTGGCCTCTGCTGTTTTGGTAGATTTTTGATCAGAGCCTCCGAGTATGTCTTTGTGTATTTATGTGTATGATTTGAAGTTTTGATAGTACTATGTGAGACTGGGGTTGTGGTATGTGTGGTTACCTTCTCCTCCTGTCTGGTCTTGCCAGTCCTATGTTGAGAGAGCTCAGCCTCCAGTTTGGCTATATAGTTGCATCTCTCGCATGTATTTGTGTTTTGAGGAAGAAGGAGAGGGTTGTCCGTGTACATGAGACAATTGTAACATTGCCTCAATATTCCCAGATTCACCAGTTGAGCAGGAGAGGACACTAGCAACTGATCCCTCGACATGCTAGAAGGAATAGACAAAGACTTTAAAAAGACTCCGGGGGATGTGGGTGATCGAAAAGGGGTTTTGGCTGGTGGGGTACTATGTATAATAAAAGTGCTATATCAAAGGTAAAGTACCTTTTCACAGTAAAGTACAATTTCCCTTAAGAGCACACAGAGATCATAGTCCGTCTGGGGGCTGATTTCTCCCTCTCTCTCCAGATCCCCAATAAGACTCCCCACTGGCACAGGTGTAGAGTTAAGATCTCAGCCGAGTGGTCAAGTCAAAACCTCCAGCACCCTGTCTGTCCAACCAGTGCTTCATGCCCTGCCCAAGTAGCTGACACACACACACACACACACTTGTATTTGTATACAAATACACACATAATCCTGGGAAAGGCTGCCACAGGTTTACTAGCTATGCCCCCTTCTGTCCAGACTAAAAAGTAGTTATCACTGCCACCAACCAACTCTTATCAGCTACTTTAAAGCCCTTAAAAAGGGTGCCCAATCCTACTGTGTAATGTTACTGTTATCCAAATGGTAAGTGTGACCAAGAGCAAGGCTATTAGTGTGGCTTATGTAGTGTCACCAAATACACGTGTAAGTACTCTAACAGCTTAAATATCTCTAAACAAACCAGCCATAATTAAAAGATTTAATTATATTTAATGATAAGTAATAAAAGAACAAGACAATACTCGATAACTCAACACGGTGACTACAGGGTTCAGAATCACAGGAAATATTTTAAAACAACATTGCAGGACAATAACAAATAAATACAGAAAATATCTAAACTAATCTTTACTATATTCCTGACTTTATCTAAAAGAAATTACTGTACTCTAGACTTGGTTATGAGCAACGCAGAAGTGCTGAAGATGGATGTTTCCAGGTCAAAAATAAAATACAAAATGCAAAATCTGTCTGAGACCGTTCTTAAATTACTATCAAACATTACTGCTGGGTCAGATCAGATGGCATCACTCTTTGTCACCTGCCTTCAGTTCCCAGGCCAACAAACTTAACAAAATTTTAGCATCTCTGTGTGAGAAGTACATATCTCTCAGATGTTTGCCTAGAACTGGAAGTCGTAAAACAAACACTTTTACATTTTAAACCTAGTAATTATTTCTCTTTCAAGATGGTAGAGAAACCTCTAGCTCTAGACATTGTCTGTTTGCTGCACTGAAACTGGGATAGGACAATCGTAAAACACTTCATTTTCAACTTATTTTCTTAAGGTTTTGCAAGTTAATTCTGTATGTTCCATCTTCTACTATTAAAATGTACATTTGCACATGTATATAGTTTATATACATTTCTGTTCTTTTTCAGTAAGGGTACACAGTGGTTACATTCTTTAACTCAGTACATAACATACAGTTCAACACACACTTCTGCACCAGTGGTTTCATATCCACATGATGTATAATCCTCTTACATTCGTAAGAGAAGCCTATGAATCATATTAATATTCACAAATGGCTTGATTATTTACAAAAATTCCAGATAGCTGGCAGTGTCACACACTTATTCCACATGAGTTTTTGATTCAGTCAGTTTCTCCATAATAAGACACAAAATAGAGTACAATGCTTCCTTTGCTATGTATCTATCCAAACATACTGCACAGCTCCTGAAATCACAAATATTCCTTAGCAAGAAGATCATGTGCATGAGTTCCCCAATTTACACTGTGTCTAAAGGCCTTATGACTCTGTTCTGTTTTGTACTGGCTCTGGCATAGTGGCTTATACTTGGCCTACAGGCCTATGGAAGATCCAATCCTGTCTTGACCTTCTCCATAGGAAAACAATATGTGACTGTAAGCAGTACTCACTCCAAAGACCTAAATTGCAGTGTCAACAGGCCCTGTTGTAGGGATAGATGTCTGTCTCAGAACATTGTCTGCCTATGTATTATGCTTCTTCTGCAAAAGTAGCCCCTTAACCCACTTAAAAGCAAACCCAAATGAATGAATGGAAAGAGGTCTGTAAGTTCACCACTGGGCTCCCTTCTGACACCCTTATAGACAAAGGGAAGAATGGGGGTACTAAAGTGGCTTGGGTACTAATGGCCTTCAGAACTGATTAGCTAGTGCAAACCTGTGAACCCAGTGGAAGATGTTCATCGTGTTTCACTGTTGCAGTCATTACACTTGGGTGATCCTGCTGGCAGGCTACCCTCAGTCGGCCTGAATTCCAAAGTCCTGGTCCGGCGTCGATTGCTGTCGCCTCTTCCCTGACGTCAGTGCCCCAGTGGTATATAAGATGCAGCTGACGCCATTTTGTTCAGTCTTTTTTGCCGCGCGGTGCCCGAAGCAAAAGCAGTTCGCAGGTGCCGGTCGGCCGACTCCTGAGATTTTCGACATTAAATTTCAGAACCGAAGTCTTCAATAAAGCTAAGTATCCCGTTGGGGAAAATTTTTCTTGTTCCAGACTGATGTCAGTAAAAGTTAACAATTGTATTTCTTGTGGGAAGCAAATACCTCATAAGGATTTTCAGTCTTTTGCCTAGGCCCTGACCACGACATTGCTAGTTGTCGGTTTTGTGCTAGATTCAACCAACGCATTATTAAGCGTCGGTTTGATTTTGCTTTACATTACTTTGGCCAAAGGTTTAACTACATAATGCCGTCGGAACAACCGACGACCAGAATTCATAAAAAATGCAAAGACAAAGAAAAGGACAGGCATCCGAGGTCCAAAACTGATGACGAAGCCTCTTCTAGGCCAGTCGCCGGTTCGCCAGTTCTCAGTGAGGCGCTTTCGCAGCCCCTGACACCCACTACCTCAGAGCCACAGGCCGCCTCCGACTCCCACTCCCACGTGGAGACAACTAGGCCTATTCCCTCAGATTGGTCTGGTGCCGTTGAGCAGGCATCGGCTTCTGAGGGTGTTTTCAGACCTAAACAGCTTACTATCAAGTCCATTTCAGCAGCCAAGGCAAAGTGTAAAATACCATTAAAGCAAAGAAACAAGTACAGCATTCTCCTGGACAGACATCCATGCCAAAGAAACAGATGCTTAAAATGGCCGAGGACATAATTACTCTGATCAGAGGTTCCCATCCCCCTAATGATAAAAGGCCTAGGCAAGATACTGACTATGACTCCTCTGACCAGGTTTCTATTTCCTTTGATTCCTCTTCAGAACAGGGATATTCTCTTCCTCCCTATGAGGACTCTGATGCTGAAGAATCTATCCCTTCAGCCTCTCCTCCTGAGGATTACTCTTTTGGGGAAACCTTGCACACCATGAGGGAGCATTTCCATTGGGAGAGCCAGGATTATTCAGAATCCAAGAAAAGGCTCAGAGACTTTCTTTTACTGCCTCAACACAGGCCCCTTGCTATCCCCCCTGTACTAGATATTGTTGATTATGTTTTTTCTGAATCCAGTTTGTCTCCAGATTCTTTACCCCCTGCACCAGTCAAGCCAGATAGGTACTACAGGGTCCCAGACTCTCATAAATTTCTTTATAAAAACCCTGCTGCTGACCCAGAAACAATTTCTCAGGGTCCTAAAAGGGGTCAAGGCTTCCACTGCAAAAAACTCTGTTCCCTCTGATAGGGATTCTAGAGCTCTGGATAGATGGGGGAAAAAGTTTATACTTCTGCTACTTTAGCTGTAATAGCTTTAAACTGCCAGTTTCACATGCTTAAATATCAACAATACCTAATTTCTTTGCTAAAACAGAAAATGCTTACAATCTCAGAATGTCCTGACAATAAGGAAATGCAGGATTTATTGCATGCAGCTGAACAAGTGGGAAAGCATACTCTGCAATGTGGTTTTGATTCATTAGAGGCTTCTTGCAGAGCCGCAGTTACAGGTTCTGTCATTTGAAGGCAAGCTTGGTTAAAAGAACAGTTTACCTGATCATGTTAAAGCAAAGTTATTGGATGCTCCATTACAGCATGATACTTTATTTGGTGTTAAGGCAGAAGAGGTGTTAAAGAAAATGGAGGATAAAGCAAAATCAATGCAGACTAAAGGATTTCTTACAGGTTCAGCCACCTAGATTTAGCAGGAACTGGCCTTGTAAAAATCCCTTAGGGGGAAAGCTAGCACTTTTCTCACAAAATTGGCACATGATCACCCAGGACAAATGGGTACTGAATATTGTTTCTCAGGGTTGCAGGTTCCACTTTCACACCCTATCAAGGTCAAAAGGTATGCCAGACCTGCCACAAAATCAATGGGAAGAGGTGCAAAAACAAGTTTCTGCTCTCATGGACATGAGAGCTATTCAAAAAGTACCACAGCAAGAACAGGGACAAGGATTTTACTCAAGACTTTTCCTGGTACCCAGAAAGGACAAAGCCTGGAGACCAATACTGGACCTGTCAATTCTAAATACTTTTCTGGACGTTCCAAAATTCAAAATGTTAACACTGCAGCAACTTCTACCCATGTTGGGCAAGAAGGCTTGGCTAGTTACTTTGGACCTCAGAGGCATACCTGCATGTCCCAATCAGAAAATCTTGCAGAAGATACCTCCGATTCATAGCTGGCTCAATGCATTAACAATTCTCTGCACTGCCCTTTGGCTTATCTACTGTGCCCAGGGTCTTCACATAATGCCTGGCACCAATAATTGCATTTTGCAGACAAAAAGGAATTCAAATATATCCCTACTTGGACGACTGCCTTATTCAAGCAGAGAGCAAGGACATTCTACTAAAGCATTTGGCGTTTGTAAAAAGATTACTAATATGCCCTAGGGTACACAGTAAACGAAAAGAAATCAAAAGTAGTGCCTCTCGAGAGATAATATTCCTGGGTACAAGCTTAAATACAACTGCCCAGATGGCTTATCTCACGCCAGACAAGCAAAGGCAACTGACTCATTACTTTCAAATGATGGCAACAAAGACCCAGCTACCTGCAAGAAAAATTCTGCAGGCTTTGGGCTTCATGGCATCCTGCTAATTCCATATGCAAGACTGCATATGAGTAAGCTACAATGGTATCTAAAAAGTGTTTGGACACAACATTGCCACAGCCTGGAAACAAGAAGAACTCTTATTCCTTGCCTGCAACAGGAGTTTTGATGCTGGGCACTGGCCTGTCACCACAACAAGGGACAGCCTTTCACTTTACCCACAGCCAGGCAGACACTAACAGCAGATGCATCGGATTATGCCTGGGGGGCACACATGGCAGGAAAATGTATTCAGGGCACGTGGCCCGCGGACCAAATGCATCTTCACATCAATCAAAAAGAGATGCTAGCTGTACAGAATGCCCTGACAGCCTTCAAGGATCTACTACATCCAGGACAACTATTACTAAAGACGGACAATACTAGTTATGTGGTACATAAACAAGCAAGGGGGCACACATTCCTACCCCCTCTGCAGACAAGCCATGACTTTGTGGAACACAGCACTGACCTGTCAAGTACATCTGCAGGCACAGTTCCTGCCAGAAAAGAGAAATACTCTGGCAGACGAACTAAGCGGAAACCTCATAGACCCTCACGAGTGGAAACGAAATCCACAGGTCTTCAGCATGATAACAAGGAAATGGGGATGCCCAGACATAGATCTTTTTGCCTCCCCTCACAACTGCCAACTACAGAGTTTCTGTACAAGGACTTATCACTGACAAGCATCGAAAGTGGATGCTCTATTATTCAGCTGGAAAACTCTAACAGTTTATGCCTTTCCACCACTGCCTCTCCTTCCCAAGGTGCTCCTAAAAGTCAGACAAGAGAAGCCAAAAATGATTCTGATTGCCCCAGACTGGCCACGCCAGCACTGGTACCCAGTCCTAAAGAGCTTGTCTCAAGGCCCAGCCTGGACTTTACCTCAAATTCTTCATCTTCTGACTCAACAAAACAATCAGATCCTGCACAGCAAGCTCAGAACCTTAAATCTGGCTGCATGGCAGATAATATAGCCACTCAGAACACACCTCTCTCTAAAGCTGTTATGGATGTCATTTTGGAAGCCAGGAGGCCTAGCACCAGGTAATCTTATGCAGAAAAATGGAAGAGATTCTGTGCTTGGAACCAAGCACAAGGACTTGAACCACTTGTTCCAAATATTCCTCAGATTTTACAATACCTAACTGAGATGCTGGACAAAGGCCTATCCTTCTCATCAATTAAGATACATGCCTCTTCCATTTAAGAGCTCATTACAATGTGGAACCTCCTATTTTCTCTCATCCAATGCTAAGACAGTACCTCAGAGGGGCAAAAAACATAAGACCCCCCAAGGAGTGTACCGACACCTGCATGGGACCTCAACTTTGTCTTAGAAAAGCTCACACTGCCTCCTTTTGTGCCAGCCAATACAGCTGATATAAAATTCTTATCATGGGAAACTGCTCTGCTCCTAGCAATAACTTCAGCAAGAAGAGTCTCAGAGTTACAGGCATTAATGGCAGTGGAACCTTTTATCATTTTTCATCCGGACAGGGTTTCTCTAAGGACAAACCCAACATTTATGCCAAAGGTAGTATCCAGTGTGGCTCTTAACCAAACCATTCATTTGCCAACATTTTATCCAAATCCCCAGAATAAAGGGGGGAGACTTCTGCACTCTTTGGACATACACAGGCAGCTACGCTTCTACTTGGACAAAACAAAAGCTTTCAGAAAAACTGAGCAACTGTTTGTAGCATATGCTGCAGGATCACAAGGAAAGGCTATCTCAAAGCAGACTATTTCAAAATGGAAAGGACACTGTATTCATTTCTGCTATGCACAGCATAGCAAGTCAGTGCCTAAGAATATTAGGCCACATTCTACCAGGGTAGCAGTCACTTCAGCAGCCTTTCTCAGAGGAGTACCAACCAAGGAAATTTTGGAGGCTGCAACTTGGAGTTCAGTACACACTTTTACCAAGCATTATCACTTACCTCTTTACTCTAAATCCAGAGCAGGCTTTGCCACTGCAGTTCTGCAGGGCCTCATAGCCACTCCTAATTCTATTTAGACCCAGCCGCCCTACCTCAGCTTTGGGATTCAACCCAAGTGTAATGACTGCAACAGTGAAACACGATGAACATAGTACAGTTGTGTACCTACCATAAATGTAGATGTTCGAGTGTATTCACTGTTGCAGTCCAGGTTACCCACCTTCCATCCCCCTTTCTTTGCTGGGACTTATCTATACTTCTCCATCCTATACAACCTATGTGGTGTATTTGCTTGTAGTTGAAGGTATTGTTTTTATTTTACTGTATGTTATAAGCAATATGTATTGCCTACCTTCTTGGGGGCACCTGACATCTGGGGCAAGAAAAACTGAAGAAAATGGTGTCTGCTGCATCTTGTATACCCCTGGCGCACTGACGTCAGGGAAGAGGCTACCGCAACCGATGCCGGACCAAGACTTTGGAATTCAGGCCGACTGCAGGTAGCCTGCCAGCAGGATAACCCAAGTGTAATGACTGCAACAGTGAATACACTCGAACATCTACATTTATGGTAGGTACACAACTGTACTTTCCATTATGTGGGATGGACTTCTAGTCATCTGAGACACCTAGAATGCATATCATGGCACGTGCATAGTGAGAGGCCTGAGGTCATTGCTGTAAGCTGTGCCAGGCCTTCTGTAGATGGTGTTGTCCTAGAGGTACATGTGCTGAATGATTCAGAGACATTGTTTGCCACATTCCGTGGTTCTACAAAGGGCATACTTGCAGCATTACTCTTACATTTGGCGTAAAGGATTAAGGTTGTGAGCTGTTTATGAGCTGCTTCCTGTTGTCCATGGTATTGGTCCCTCAGACTCCACTTGCTGACTGTGTGACTTTGAGCAAGTTACTTAACGATGTAGTCTGCTGAAACAGTTGGGAAACAGGGCTAGGCTCCTCGGTGATCTTCTAGGCTGCATGCCAAGTAACTATCTATGCACTTGCAATTTTAATTGTATTTATTATTCCTACTTTATTTGTTACTGGTAGTTATTTTATCTTTTTATATATATATATATATATATATATATATATATATATATATATATACACACACATATATATATATAATTTAAACTGGTTCACTTTGGAATCTCGGAATACTGAAATGTCGAATTTCAGTATCTCGAGACCAAATTGTTGAATCTGCAGTTGCGAGAAACTGCAGAATGTCAAACCTGAAAATGTTGAACTCGTGGTACTGATAGTGTGCTAGGTAAGTGTCATGTTTTTTAAGGGTTTGTGTGTTTCTGAGTGTGTTGGGGAGTTTTAGGTTTGGGTTAGGTTAGGTAGGTAAGAGTGTGTGTGTGTCAGCTTTTGAGAGTGGTGGTGCTTGTATGTATATGTGTGTTTGTGTAAAGGTGGTGTAGAATGTGTAGTGATGGGTTTTCTGTCTTTTGGTGTTTAGTGCGACCTCAAAGTTGGTATATACAAGTAGCAGGAGTGTGGGGGGTGCAGGGGAGCTTGCCCCCCTGCTTATAGGAAGGGTAGGTGTGTGTGTTTGTTTTGTGTTCGTTTGTGTTGTTTTGCTTTGTTGTAGTGTTGGGAGGTAGGTGTATTTTTGTTTGTATGTGTGGTGTAGTGTTTTGTTGATGTTCACGGTTTTGGTTTTCGGGTTTGTGAGTTTTCGGCTTTATAGTTTCGAGATACTCAAATTCGATATTTCAATATTTTGAGATTATAAAGTGAATCCATTTAAACATCTTTAATAAATATGACATTTTTTTAAAGTTGCATAAGTACATATACAGTAATAGAAAAGAAAAAAACATACTAATATTTCCTTTGTTATTTTTATGCAGTATACCTTTCAACAACTTTCATTCACTCCGACATTATATAAATATCTCCGTTCCTGGCTTCTCTAAACTTTCACTCCTCCTCCCATGTCCCAAAGTCCATTCTACGTGTGTTATTTTACAAATTCTATTTATTTCTATGTAATTTGCTCCTTCCCTTTTCTAAAGACCTCACTTCCAGTTCAGTTTGCTCCTTACCTTTACCTCACTTCCAGTTCTTCTGTCTCCTTTACAAAATCCATTACTTTAGTTACAGTTGGTTTAGATTTTGATTTCCATTTTCTAGTAATTGCTTTTTTTCTGCCAATAGCTTTATACTTAGTAAGGCATCACTAAGTATGGGCAGTTCAGATCCTGTAGCCCAGCTCAAAATAGTAATTTGCCTCCTCACCCCATATTTCTGTACAGGAGAGACAGGATCACATACAAGTGTGGCCGACATGCAAGTCTGACTTCTTTTTGGTAAGAAAAGGGCACTTTGGTATAGTCAGGACTTGCAAAGTTATCCCCAGTGAAACAGTCTCCCAAAGACTAAACCACTGGTTGTCAGAATTGGCTGCTAGCAGTGGTCAGAGAAGACTTATGTCAGCAGAGACTAGGCTGAAGAACTGGAAGCTGACTGGAGAGAGAACAAGATTTCAAAGAAATACTCGGTCAAAAGCTCTAGCACCTCAGGAAGAATAAGTAGGTGGAGTTGAAAAAGAATGGCAGCACCTCAAACCAGCATGTGTGAGGACTACAGGACAGATGTGTCCGAGCCAGGTTTGGGAGCAAGGTGTATAGTAAACTGGTGGTGGAATACAGAAGTCAAAAGAAAGGAGTGCAACAAAAAGTGGGAGGTAAAAATGATGGAGCAGAGCACAAAGTTATACTGGTTGGCTAACTAACAGGCTAAGAGGGGGAGTTGCAGTAGCACAGAACAAATCATCAGAGGTACTTTGCCATTTTCTGGCAAGAGACTGTGGATAGCACAAAGAAACTCTTATCAGGTTGCAAGACAAAGACAGAAAACTAAAGAAGATAGTCATCGGACATCCTTCAAAAGGGATGTCTGTAGCAACCTGCTATAACCAGTCCACAGGACATCAAATGCAGGTGGAAGGAGTACTCCCAGCAACTTCTTAATGAAGAAAACCCTGCAGAAGCTGTACTGCCCCAGAAACCACATATGATGAAAGAAGAGGAAGAGCCCACCCTAAAAGAAGTAAAAACCGCGCTAAGGAATATGAATTCAGGGAAAGCAGTAGACTTAGATGAGATCACAGAAAGAAAGAAAGTAAATCCACAAAAGGAACCAAGCCGAAAACTGCTGCTTCTAGCTCGAACAGAGCTCGTTGCACAATCTATTACAGCTGACTCCTGCTGTAAAAAAACGTATCGAAACACTGGTGTAAAAGAAATGTTTAATCCACACTGGCACACTACTGTAATCGTATAAGATACAATAAACTGGAAACAGGTTTAGCGCTTTCATCTGTTCTCATCAGACTTCATCAGAACCAACAAATGAGATCTTACAATCCCTTATAAACTCATTTTGGCGCCAAATCTATATAGTTAATGAATTAATTACAAAATTTCAAAATTTAAAAAAATTTTTAAAAACTTGATTCAATTATACATATAATACTTATACATTATAAAATGCAAACTACTAAGAACCTAGTACTAAAAATGTTCAATAAATAACAATTATGTATAATAACTACTATGCTAGTGTTTAATATATAATACTTAGCCTAAATACAAGGTACAAAAAAATATATGTTATTCCCCCAATATCAAAAATGGTTTGACTAATATATTCATTTAATCCGGGGCTAGTTGTGGCATCTAGACAAATTAGCCATTTACTTTCCAATGCCCCTAGTCTTGCTTTCCAATTTCCCCTACCTGTTGATCTATCCACTGTTTCAAGGATTGCAAATTTGAATGTGTGTTCTATACCCTTGTCTTTAGAGCATTTTTGTCATCTTTTTTCTTAATTTTGTAAATATGCTCGTATATCCGGGTTTTAAGTTTTCTTTCCGTTTTGCCTATATAATAGGCAGAACAGACTGTGCACCTCGCCAAATATACAACTCCCTGACTATTACAATTACCTGTCTGGAATTTACATATACTTCTAATGACATTGTCTAACTTGATACATTTGTCTTCATTTATAAACGAACATTGGGTGCATGTTCCACATTTTTTAGTTGCACCCTTTCCTATGTTGTCTTTTTTATATTTGTAATCTCCGCTTTCTACTATTTTCTTAAGGTTCTTACCTGTTTTGTATACAACCTGTGGGTATAATCCAACTATATTACCAACATCTTCCATATTGGACAGTAATATCCAATATCTACGTAAAATTTCCTTAACTGAGTTACTGTACATACTGTACATAATCACACATACTTTTCTTTCTGATATATTACTTTTTTTGTTGTTACTAAATCCTTCGTGTCCTAATAGTGGATAATATTTCTTACCCCATTGTAGCTTAACATAATTGACCACGTCGTCTAACATGTTTTTAGGATAGCCTCTTTTCATAAATAATTAATGTATGTACTCTAATTCATATGTCATTAGCTCTACTGTGGACGACATACGAGCTGCCCTCACACACTGTCCTTTCACAATGTTTTTAAATATGTGAGGGGGATGTCAGCTTCCAAAATGGATATAGTCATTAGAATGGGTCTGTTTCCTGTATAATTTAGAAATAAATCTTTCCCCATTATTACTTATATATGTGTCTAAGTATGCGATTCCCTTCTCTTCTACTGTATGTGTGAATTTTAAAAATTCTGTGGTGTTATTGATATATTGTATAAACTCAGTTATGGTTTCCTTCTTACCTTTCCAAATTATAAATAAATCATCTAAAAAACGAGTATATAATGTGATATTTTTGTAATATTCACTGGGGAACAAAAATAATTCTTCCCATTCCAACATAATAGCAGTGCCTCTTGTTTGTCGATACAATTTTCCTTGGAATTCAATATAATTGTGTTCCAAAATGAGGCTCATCATACTCACAATCAGTTGAATTTTATCCCAAGCAAGGGCAGAATGTTTCCTTAGACTGTTACTGAAATATTCCAGTCCGATATCTATCGGGATACAGGAAAAGAGGTCTTTAACGTCTATAGTAATAAAAATGATGTCTTTGTCCCATACTTCAGTTGTAAGCTTACTCAAAAAATGCCATGAATCATTTATAAGATGTGGTACATTTCCATAAACATGTTTGGTCCATTGATCGATGGCTACCCCCATGTTGAAAGTTTTGGACCTAGATCCCGATATAATAGGTCTGAATGGAGGATTTATCACACTCTTGTGGATCTTTGGAATGCATACTATTCTAGCTAGTATCGGATGTTCATTTCTAATGAATTTATAGACGTCTTCATTTATTCTGTAGTCTAATAAATATTCTTCCGTAACCATGTCTATATGTCTGTGTCCAATATTAACTTGATTCACTGATATCTCCTCGTAATTCCCTGAATTAAATAATATATCCTCTACCACTCTCTTGTATACGGTTTGGTCATATATAATAATCCCGCCTCCCTTATCAGGTTTCATAATACGGGTATCCTTGTTACAAACAATGTTTTCTAATGTTTTTCTTTCTTCATTTGTCAGATTATCCTTTATCTTTACATTAGTGTCATTCTGTTTCCTAATATTTTTATACAGTTCATACACCTCTTTACACGTCAAATGCATTTACCTGTGGATTGGGAGGTGGAATAAAGGTACTTCTTTTCACTAACTTGTTAACCTGTTCCTGTTCTTTCTGTCCATTGTTGTTATTGGAAAGTAAATGGCAAATTTGTCTAGATGCCACAACTAGCCCCGGATTAAATGAATATATTAGTCTTAAACCATTTTTGATATTGGGGGAATAACATATATTTTTTTGTACCCTGTATTTAGGCTAAGTATTATATATTAAACACTAGCATAGTAGTTATTATACATAATTGTTATTTATTGAACATTTTTAGTACTAGGTTCTTAGTAGTTTGCATTTTATAATGTATAAGTATTATATGTATAATTGAATCAAGTTTTTAAAAAAATTTTTAAATTTTGAAATTTTGTAATTAATTCATTAACTATATAGATTTGGCGCCAAAATGAGTTTATAAGGGATTGCAAGATCTCATTTGTTGGTTCTGATGAAGTCTGATGAGAACAGATGAAAGCGCTAAACCTGTTTCCAGTTTATTGTATGTGCCAGTGTGGATTAAACATTTCTTTTACACCAGTGTTGATTGATCTCAACGAGCTAGAAGCAGCAGTTTTAGATGAGATCACAGCAGATATGATCAAGGTGTTGGGTGAGTTAGGGGAGAAATGTCTCCTGAGTGTATTCATAGCAGAATGGAGAGAAAGATATCTTCCGGATGGCTGGACAATAGGCGTACTAGTGCCAGTGTACAAGACCAACGGGGACACTCAAGTGTGGGTAGTACAGAGGCATCAAACTCCTGTCACACTGCCTGAAAGTTCTAGAGAAGGTAATTGGTAAATATTTATGCAGAGTAGTAGAAAGTAAGATGGGAGATGAGCCGAATGGATTTTGATCAGGATTTAGCACAACCGACCCAATGTTTGTAGTGAGATAGGTAGACGAGAATGGGCATTCCTAGACATAGAAAAAATATATGACCGGGTTCTATGAAAGCTAATTTGAGGAGTCATGTGATGGTTTGAAGTCCCAGAAACATTGGTAGAATTAGTGCAGGCTATGTACAAGGACCCAATGTCTCAAGTACAAACAGTGTTAGGACTCACAGGGGGTTTTCAATGGTAGTGGGTGTGCACTAGGGTTCAGCTCTGAGCCCACTGCTGTTCATACTGGTGATGGACTACATTAGCAAATGGGTAGGAGGGGACAGATCGACAAAGTTGTTCTTTGCAGATAATATAGCATTACAAGCAGGCGAATGGAATGGAATGCAACACTGAAAACACATGGCATGAAACTGAGTACAGATAAGACAGTTGCAATGACAGCAAATGGAGGAAATCAGAAGAAGCTGAGAATTGAAACAGAAGGGAAATAGTGGGACAGGTTAACAACTTCAGGTATCTAGGGTGTGGTTGAGGAGAAGAGAAGTCTGAATGAAGAGGTCAAAGTTGAATCTGGAAGACTACAGTCAACTGGCATGGAGTGTCAGGGGTAGTATATGTTAGACGAATGCCAAAGAAGCTGAAAAGTATGGTGTACAAAACAGTGGTTCAACTAATACTATATTGTACAGAAACCCGGACAGTAAAGGCAGAGCAGTTGCGGAAGCTAAAGGTGACGGCGATGGAGTACCTGTGATGGGTGGTAGGATGCACACACTGGAGTAATCAAAGAAATTAGGACATTAGAGCAGAAGCCAAAGTAGTTCCAGTTGCATAAAAGGTCAAAGAGACCAGATTATTGTTGTGTTCTGCTTTTCTGCACATGTGCTCAAACCATCTGGTGAAAAAGATTCTGGTGAAAAAGATTTGAGACGGGCAGTAAAAAGGCAAGAGCAAACAAGGGCATCCAGCAAAGAGATGGATGGATTGTGTGAGAGATCTATGACGGTCAGTCATGACTGTAGAAGAAGGCAGGAAAGTGACATTGAATTGAGAGTGGTGGTGACAGTTGTCACGACACCCAAACCCCATGTAAAAAGTGGTAAAAATGGGTTTGTTGATTTCTATCGAATTGTTCTGTAGGTCATTTTTAAATTCTGCTAACTCATTACATTCCCAAAAAGCATGCTCCCAGTTACCTCTCTTACCCACCACTCCCCCAACATTTCCTGTCTAACTAAGGAAAAATTCTCTTAAGTCTTGTATGGTGCAAGTAAGTCCAGGGGAGTTGCAGTGGTCTTACCGTCCAGATTGGTGGGTGCAGGGAGCTTGCCCCCTGCAAAAAAAGAAGTTTAAAAGAGAAGAGCTATGGTCGATATTTGTTCTTATCCTGAGTTCTTGGTCAGCATTTCAATAGGGAGCCATGCAAACACTTTCAGTCACAAATCCTAAACATTTTGAGCTTTGTTGCATACTTTGGAATCGTATAGATGTCTTTTCATTATTCCTTTGTATATTGCCTTTCTAGTCTCCGAGTTGTTTTCTAAATCTCTTGTGATTAATTCTCATAGTTACCATGCAGTATTTTAGGCGTTTTACTAATTGCCCATTTTTGGCAAAAACTTCTGTTCTAGACTCAACTAAAAACGTTACTAGAGCTGATCTTTCATTTAACAACCCATTACCCCTTTCACTTTGACTATTCTCTATTAAAGTCCCTGGAAAGGAAGGTAGTCTCAAACCTGCGGTCCCAGTTTCTGCTTGTTTTTTTCACACTCTGTTACCTTTCTCTTTCTAGTTATTTGCACTCAAAACTTTTGTTCCTTTGATAAATTACTCCTGTAAGTTCCAGCCCTCTCTTGCCTACTTTCCGTTTCCCCTCTTCCAGTCATCCCTATTGTAAAATCTCCGTTCTCTTTCTGAATATTGTAATCTTTACAGTTGGTATTCTATTCAAGGACCTGCATCCAAAATCCCACTCTGTCTTTGCTTGTTGAACTCAACCCCCCTTCGTCGTCATCCCTTTCCACTTTGACTTATAACCCTCTACTTGTTTTATGTATATGAGCCTTAGTTGTGTACCTCTAAAATACCCATTTATATTAGACACTTTTAAAACCACCTAGTTCTTTGAGAATCATCTTGTACCACTAAACTCTTGCCCTCCAAAATAAATTCCTTCACCTCTTTGTTAGTTATGGTCCACAACTTGTCCTCTGGTTGATAACAGAAAAAAGTACACACCTGTATATAAAAGTAAACGGACTACAAGTATTTTTAAGACATTTCCAGTGTTGTGGAAAAGGGAGGATAGGAATAATTTGGTAGATCTCTGGTATATGGTATGCGTTCACCCACACCCCTCATGTCCCCTCATAGGTTTAAGTTACAAACAATCCAGTTAAAATGCTAACATTAGTTTCACTATAAAATTGCAGAATTAACTTCAACAATGTATGGTATTTTAACAAGAAATACACAAAAATGTTTGCAGAAAAGCAAGTGTACTGTGACTTCTCAGATACACTTGTCTCTAAATGTGCTGAGATCACACAACCTTGTAAGAGACTTCACTACCTCCAAATTTCCAGTTACAGTGACATCAAATCATTATAATGGACTAAATATGGAATTGCCTAAACAATCAGTCTTGTTGCGAGAAAAGTCAGATTGATGTATTCACCATATCACCCATTCTTGACATTTCATTAACTGTGGACATCTGTACTGGTCAACCACAGATTTCTATCAGTCAAACTTTTCCACAATACAGCTATCATTTGCACTTAGGAGTACCTCTGTCCTTGAATGAGTATGTTCTGGGTTTATATACATGGTCATAAGCATATCCCCTTCACTAATGAGTTGTAGAGGATGACAGAGGACTGTACATGGCATTGCTTTTCATAAAACCTTACCCTTCAAAGCACAGAATTGTCATTCTGCTGTTGCTATGACATCAAACCAGGAAGATACCTTTCTGACCTTTGAACTTGAGTGTACTGCTTAATAAAGTAGAGGTATCAATGCCTGACTCCATTTTTCCCTAACACATTAAAGCTTTTCTTACTGCTGGGGGAGGGAGAACTGTACATTAAGTAGTGTGCTGGATGGTTTGGTATTTATGACTAAAAGTTCTTTTCCAGAGGCAGTTTTTAATGGAATCCCTTTATCCGTAAAAACAAAGTAATTTGATTAAAAACCCTTCATAGAAAATAAGATCATGCATCCAATTTTCTGTATAACCTTTCTGGTGTCTCTGCATTTATTCCTTTTTTTTTTTTTTTTTTTGCTGTGGAGCTTTCCTTGCTTTGAAAGTGCTCATGTTACAGTAAGAACATTCTTTACGTTTTGCATATAGAGACGTAGGGAGCAGTGCAGAGCTTGACATCGCTGCGTTCATGCCATAATAAATGTGTTAACTATTATAAGACTGCCGTGATATGTCAGAATATTAATGATCAGAAATGTTGAACAGTTTCTGGTCAGGCAACATACATTAGGTTGTACTGTAAAAGCCCTGCTTGAAGCATTGTATTAATACTTTGTAAAGCTGTCTGTGCTGAAATTTTAGCAGAGTTGTATTACGTTGTTTTTGCTCATCACAAACTTGTAGATGGAGAAATCCACATTATTACTTTGCATGTTTTTGGTGTTCATTACACTGGCCTGGACAGAGGCTAAAGTGAGCACTTTTGGAATAAGTTGGTTTAAACTCCACTGGCAAGCCAAAAACTGTGAGAATGTTACTTCTTAAAATGCCACGTAGAAAGAGTTTTGTTTTTAAATCTAAATGTTAACTTTGTTAAAGTTCCAAACCTGCAGACAGTGGGGTTGTCAAAATTAAAAGAGGGATTTTATGTGGTCATGCTGTAAGAGAGTGTGTGTGTGTGTGTGTGTGTGTGTGTGTGTGTGTGTGTGTGTGTGTGTGTGTGTGTGTGTGTGTGTGTGTGTGTGTGTGTGTGTGTGTTAATGTTCCTGCTAATACAAAAATATATTTAAAAATATACATTGTCCATATTGTGTGCTGTAGCATATTTCCGACTGTTTCATGTGCTAAGTATAGCAGTAACAGATATTCTTGCACGTGCTAAGTATAGCAGTAACAGATATTCTTGCACGTGTTGTGGAGATCAGTAAATACTGTTTTAGACAAGCAGGCTCATTTACAAAGGCGGCATACCTCTCAAATGTCCAGATTTTCGAAGAATGTTTAGAGTTTTGCCTCATTGTGGGACTGTTCCTCTTAAAATTTGTAGTTTTCTGACAAAATCACTGAGAAATGAAGTAATTGAATAATGGCACACATTTGAGTTTCAGACTCCATATCCTTGAGAAAAATGCATACTAAACCAGATCCTGTTTTTCAAGCAACTTTTAAAAGTTGATAAGAGCATTATTTAAAATTTGTCCCTGCTTTTGGGCCTTTCCATCCACAACCATTTTTCCATTTTTGCACATGGGGTCAGGGTATCACTTAAACAGTGACAGTCATCTAGAGCCGAGGTTTTCACTGCCGGGTGGCTAGTCCTGCCGTGGTAGTTCATTCAACACCACACATTTGCGCACACACACACTCACACCTATGGCCAGTTTAGAGTATCCAATCCACCTACTGCATGTCTTTGGAATGTGGGAGGAAACCAGCGCACCTAGAGGAAATCCACGCAAACAGAGGAAGGACATGCAAACTCCACACAGAAGACACCCCAGCCAAGAATCGAACCGAAGAACTTCTTGCTGTGAAGCAACAATTTTGTTTGCTGCACCACTGTGCCACCCCTTGGTCTGTTCATTATTTGTCCAGATTTCTTGCACTAAGAGGTTGAAAGGTATGAAAGACGGCCATGACAGTGGAGGAAGGATGCGAGGATAATACTAAAGTAAAGGAACAATTTACAGTGACCCTAAGGAATCGTGGGTAATGCAAAGGTGATTAGCAAACCATGTGAGCTATAATAGGCAGATATTTTAAGCAGATAAGCGCTGCAGCTGTGTCAGCAGTTGGGAGCCAACATAAAGGCATACCGTCTTCAGAAGGAAACCGGCTTAATTTGACAGAATTAACCCCTTTAATTCAGGAGTAACTGATTTTAGATGTATGACAAGGAAGAAAAGCTCCAGTTCCAGTTCCCTAAATTTGTACTAATGGTTTTCATTGAACAGTTGCAGAGATATGCAACTGCTGTATTTCACTTGTACCTCCTTGGTGGGCTTTAGGATATCAAGAAGATGTAAATGTGATCCTCTGATAGTTATACATATGTGTGACCCTGGGGCAGACGTAAATATGTTGAGAAAAGCATACACATGATCATGCGACAGACATACATACGATACAGAGCAGGTTTAAAGGAGTTCCTAAGGTGAATGTACATATGATTTTGGACAACTGTACTTTTGTTTTTGAGGCAGGTGCACCTGCAATCCTGTTGCAAATGAAAAGCAATTCATAGCAATAGTATGCGTGATCGTGTCATTTAATATGGAGCTATGTAGTTTGTCGCAGAGATCACTGGCACTGTGGTGGGTGATGCTGTCCTTCTTTTCCAATCTACAGCAGGTGTTGTCCAGTACACAACCTGTGCATTCTGGTCTGCCAACATAGGTAGGGTGGTCAATTTATTCCACACTTTGTGAATGACATACCAGAGTTAGAAGCACTGAGCCTCCTTGCATTATGCCTCTTGTAGTTTAACCGTTCAGGCTCTCTAAAAGTAGCATCAGTAATATCTGCAGAGATGCTTCTTCGCCACCATGACTCCCAGGTATTTGAAGGTGCTTCAGTATTCCTTTTGTTAACGGTGAGCTCTCCTGGTTTTGTTGACATAAGTAAAGAGCAGTACTCTGTCTGATCTAGAACTAGGGTTGTGTTTTTTGTTTTGATTGGTCTGTCAGGAATCTAGTCTGCAGACTAAGGCAGATGGTGGTAATACAAGCTTTGCTGTTCTCAAGACCATCTTTAAGACCAAACAAAAGTATTGCAACAAGGAACCTAAGAGTGCTGTTAGGAAATATGCAATAGAGTACAAGTTTAAGGTCAATGTAGATACCAAAGGAAACTGCAGTGTATTCAGTTATGTAAGGAAATGAGTGAGGAGTCATGTCCAACAATGACCTGAGTTAATCCATAAGAATATCACACATTCAAGTACGAAGGATATAGTTAATATAATATAAAGTACATTTTGCAGTAAGATTACCCCACATAACCACATTGTTGCCTTGCCACTATCCCTGAAAATTTAGTTCTCCTAAAATCACATTGGAACATGTTTTAGAACTGCTGTCAGAGTAAAGCTTAATACTTCCAAAGGACCAAACAATGTACCATGCTACATTCTTATTAGCAGTAAGTATGCACTTGTTTTATTTTTAAATTGTTCAGCCTTACTCTATTCACAGGGTTTGTACCTGATGCCTGGAAAATGGCCATTGCATCCCTCCTATATAAGGATACCCCCTCTACAGACCTGGTTAATTATAGGCCCATAAGCTTTGCCAGTCTTCTGTGCAAAGCAGTGTGACATATTGCAACAGAGCTCATTCATGCAGAGAAAGGCAGCTTAACTTGTCTAGACCCTAAGCACTTGGTTTTGTAAATAGTAGGTCCTGTGTCCTGACGCTAGTATGCTTCTTTGTAAAGAGTACAGAGGCTGTGGACAGAGTTTCATTCTGTGCATATCAACCTGTCCAAGCCTTTTGACACTATCCCCAACAATGTTATTACTGAAAAATTAGACTAATGAAATGTACACCCGTTCATCAGCTCACAGATTGCAAATTGGCTGTCCAACAGATCCCAAGTTGTGGAAGTTGCTGGTACCCTGTCTGAACATAAGATTGTAACCAGTATGGTACCACAAGGATTGGTGCTGGGAGCTCTCCTGCTTGTTATATATTTTGCAGGCATCAAAACCAAAATCTCAGAAATGTGGATGACAAAGTCTGATGATGACCACAAGATAGACACTGTTGTGTATTTATCCACTGATGTTAAGGAGTATTAGTTATGGCTGCAATTTGCACATACCTGGTGTACCAGAAAATGTTTAGCAAAAAAAGCAGTTCCCACCTCATATGTTATAACTGGTACTCCTGCTTAAGACAGATATGGTCTTGAGAGACCTAGATACTTGTGTGGACAACTTTGTTCCATTTGATCATAATTTTTCCACCATAGTCAAGAAATCCTTCCTTCTGTTTCTTTGAGTTAATTTCCAAGAGAATCTCCCCAAGATCCAAAGACGCATCATACCCACTACTCTTCATTTGTCAGACCAGTACTCGAATACACCAAGTCTTTCAATTATCCCGAAAAAATAGCTCAACTTTCTTTATACTTAGTAGCCGACTGGCTGTTGCGTGGTGACCTTTATCCTGCTTTTTCAGCCATGAAAGATGTTTTATTTGACCTCTTATTTCTTCATAAGACTAGTGGCTCTATAAAAACTCACACTGAGGACCTAAATCTACTCCAATAAATAAAGGAGACTCACTGGAGGGATAGGTTCCTAACTCATCATATTCCTGGCTTATAGAACAAGTTACCATTACATGCAAAAAATACTACCTTGACTACCTATAAGGCTAGTCTTGAGGAATGGGTGGGTGAACATAAACTTACCAAATTTACACAGGGATGGTCATTTATGACTTGCTTGATTTGGGAGGTGAGCATTATTAAGTGCTTGTAAAGGGTAGCAAAAATTCTAAGTTTGTCTATTAAAAGGTACAGCTTATCCCATGATCACATACCTGTTGTTGTTGCCATGTTTTGTACAGCCATATCATCCACATAAGGAAAGGCTCAAGAGTTAGGGAGAACTCTGGAAAGGGAAGCACTTATGACGAAGGAGGGTTGAGGTGCAGTGACCCCCAACAGTGACCTTGTGTTGCATCAGACACCGTTTACTGCAGCATGTCCCCTTTGCATGTCTCATAAGTAGGCTTTAGGATGAGCCCATGGATTTGCTGCAGACAGCTGCATTATGAGTATGCTTTGCATAGTAGTGGTCTCTAACAATTTTGACTAGTTACTGACTTTGTAAGTTACTGTTCTGTCCAAGATCTTAGAATGTGATGAGGCAATTCAGTTGGATATAGTGGCTGAAGATTGGAGTGATTGCTTTTTGAAACATGGTTGCTAGAACTATTTTCCAGATTTTCCAAAGCCATGGGTGTTGACAGGGGTAGATTATCATTTTTATTTAGATGCTTCAGTGAGGAAGCATGAACTTAAATACATATATGTTGACCTGTCATGTACTCAGTGGAGGCTTATGGGTATTGTAAAGTACTTTCCTTGATCAGAAATGACATTTAGGTCAGAAAATGTTTGTCTTGACTAGGGTATTTGTTCCCGACATCCAGTAGCAGTCTGAACTACTGACAGAATTGTTTCAGTGTGAAAGCATCTATAGTTTCTTGTGTACTTGTGAAACTTTCACAAATCTCACAGTAATCTTCTTCAAAGAGTTTAGAACACATTGTACTGTTCACCTTGTTTGTTCACCTTCTTCTTCAGTTACTGTCATCTTATCCTTCCTCGGTTCTAGATAAATGTCTGACTCCTCCCTCCCCTACACGTACTCACTCACTCACTCACGTTCATAATCTTTTCAGTTTCAGGCTTCTGTTTGCATCTGTGTGAGTATGTTTTGCATACTCTACATGTTCTATTACTTTTTTATTTTTATTTTTCAAAGAGGAGAGTCCCTAGTCCCTAATAGCTAGTTTCAGGCCTGCATTTTTATGCTTGTGTTTATTCATCTGTTTATGAACTTTTTTCAGTGGGTTTAAGAACCTATTTGATTGTTACACAAAGAATGACATTTAAAAAGACAGTTCTAGGTTATCAAGTACATGGATGAATGTACATTAGCAAGATTTTGGTAAATTCATTTAGCTCATTCACTTATTTTTTGAGAGCCCCTCTATTCTGTTCAGGGTTATGGGAAGCCAGAGCCTTTCTTAGCCTCTCTAGTACTATTTTAATCTATATTTTAACTGTAAAAGGGGACATAAGGCTGAGAAACATTCCTAGGGGAACACCAGTCCATTGTGCAGGTACTTGTGTGTGTGTATATATATATATATACACACACACACACACACACACACACACACACACACACACACACACACACACACACGGTCAGTGGAGCAGCCAAAGAAACAGTAATGTAGAGCATCATTGTGTGGAATATGTGTAACAAAATCTACTGAGAACTTTGAACTGATGTCTGTTTGCTTGTCCTCATTTAAAACATTCCCTTATTTGTCTGCATATTTCATAAGCTGTTGGTGATTCATTATAGCTATCTCAGAAGTCTTTTTGTTGTTACCCATACTCTTGTTTCTTCTAACTAAATTGTTGATTCTGTTGATTTCCTGATTCGCTTCAGCTGTTTTGAAAAGTGCCATTCAGTCGAGGATGTTCTTAGTGTTTCACTGTTACATTTGGGTAATCTGCTGGCAGGTTGCCCTCAGTCAGCCTGATTAACAAAGTCTTGGCTCCTGCGTCGGTTGCTGTCCCTTCTTCCATGACATCAGGTCATCAGGGGTATAAAACATGCAGCCGACGCCATTACATCAGTCTTTCTTGCCGCGCGGTGCCTGAAGCAGAAACAGTTTGTAAGTGCTGGTCGGCCGACTCCTGAAATTTTCGAGTTTCGGATCCGAAGTCTTCAACTAAAAAGCTAAGTAAAGTACCCTGTTGGGTAAACTTTTTCTTGCTCCTTACCAATGTCAGTAAAAGTTAATAATTGCATTACTTGTGGGAAGCAAATACCTCATAAGGATTTTCATTTGTACTGTACTCCTTGCCTAGGCCCTGACCACAACATACCTTGCTGTCGGTTTTGTGCTTTATTTAATCAACGCACTATCAAATGTCTGTACATTTCTGTTTCTAAATACTTTG
This sequence comes from Protopterus annectens, assembly GCF_019279795.1. Taxonomy (NCBI): domain Eukaryota; kingdom Metazoa; phylum Chordata; order Ceratodontiformes; family Protopteridae; genus Protopterus; species Protopterus annectens. The sequence goes on along the minus strand of NC_056748.1, from coordinate 58,904,174 downwards.
GCTCATGTTTTAATTATCCAGAAATGTCATTGGTTAGCAATCCGACTACCGGAATACATACAAAAATGCAAAGAAAAAGACAGAGACAGGCCATTGAGGTCCAAAACTGTCGACGACGCTTCTCCTAAGCCAATTGCCAGTTCGCCGGTACTCAGTGAGGCACTTTCACAGCCCCTGATACCCGCTACTTCTGATTCGTAGGCCTCTACTGAGACCCATTCGGAGTCCAGAATGCCGCGAGATGCTTCAATTATGGAACCCGCAGATGTCTCTAACTTGGATGGGTCCAGAGTCACTGTGCAGGCACCTGCTTCTGAGGGTGTTTTCAGGCCTACAGATTTGTATATTAGACTGACGCCATCTTCAAAACTAAGGCCAAAATCTAGACCTATGCCTAAAAGACCGACGCCTGGGGCACATGTGCAGGCCCTATGCCTAAAAAACAAATGATCAAAACGGCTGAAGATTTAATTACTCTGATCAGGGGTAGCCAACCCCCCCCCCCCCCCAAGAGGCCTAGGCAAGACATTGATTATGAATCTTCTGAACAGGATTCTATTTCTTCTGACTCTTCTAATGAACAGGAATTATCTATACCTACTTATGAGGACTCTGATGCAGAAGATTCCATTCCTTCTGCTTCTCCCCATGAGGATTTTTCTTTTGGGGAAACTTTACATACCTTAAGGGAACATTTCTACTGGGAAAGTCAAGATTTCTCTGAATCTAAAATTAGACTTGGGGATTTTCTTCTTTTTCCTCAGCATAGGCCTTTGGCTATACCTCCTGTTCTAGACATTGTTGATGATGTTTTTTCAGAATCTAGTACGGCTCCTGATTCTCTGCCTCCAGCCAGACACTACAGGGTTCCTGACTCCCACAAATTCCTTTTCAAAAATCCTATTGCAGATCCTGAAACATTTCTCAGGGTCCCAAGGGCATTAAGGCTTCTACTACTAAAAATCCTACCCCTTCTGATCGAGATTCCAGGGCGCTGGATAGATGGGGTAAGAAGGTTTACACTTCTGCAACCTTGGCAGTCAGGGCTTTAAACTGTCAATTTCATATGCTAAAATATCAACAGCATATCATGGGACTGCTTAAACAGAAAATGATGTTAATTTCTGACTGTGTGGAAAATAAAGATTTATAGGATTTATTGCATTCAGCTGAGCAAGTTGGAAAACATACTTTGCAATGTGGTTTTGATTCTTTGGAGGCCTCTTGCAGGGCTGTTGTAACTAGGTCTGTGCTAAGAAGGCATGCTTGGCTCAAAGAGCAAAATCTGCCTGATCATGTTAAAGCAAAACTGTTGGATGTTCCTTTACAACAGGACTGTCTCATTGGTAATAAGTCTGAAGAAGTTGTAAAAAATATGGAAGGTAAAGCTAAATCTATGCAAACTGTGAAAGATTTCTTACAAGTGCAACCTCCAAGATTTAGTAGGCACTGGCCTACTAAGAACTGGTCCTTTCCAGTTCCTTCGAGAGCCACTCAAGTCAAATCCAGACATTCCAGAGGCTCCAGGTTTCGGTCACAAGGGACTTTTAGAACAAAACAATGGGGTACCTCCTCCTCCAAATCTGGAAATGACCAGACACCTCCCTATGGTAAGCAGTCTCAATGACTTCCCTTTACACTTACCAAGCACTTACCTTTTAGCTGCCCCTTTGGGGGGAAAACTGGCTCTTCATGCAAGAAACTGGCAACTTATAACCCAGGACAAATGGATTTTAAATATAGTATCCCAGGGATACAGATTTCATTTCCACACATTGCCAATTCCAAACGGATGGCCAGACCTGCCCCCAAATCAATGGGCAGAGGCCCAGAAACAAGTACTTTCCCTCATGAACATGGGGGCTATTCAACCAGTACCAGAAGAGGAAAAGGGACAAGGTTTCTATTCAAGACTTTTCCTGGTACCTAGAAAAGACAAATCATGGTGTCCAATTCTGGACTTATCTACTCTAAACACCTTTCCAGACATTCCAAAATTCAAGATGCTGACTCTTCACCAGTTGCTTCCTATGCTAGGAAAAGATGCCGGGTTGGCAACTCTAGATTTAAAAGAGGCTTACCTGCATATCCCAATCAGGGAATATTGCAAAAGATACCTCCACTTCAAAGCAGGCTACTTGCATTACCAGTTCTCTGCACTGCCTTTTGGCTTATCTACTGCACCCAGGGTCTTTACAAAGTGCCTGGCTCCAGTAATTGCATTTTCAGGCAAATAAATATTCAAATATATCCATACCTGAACGATTGTCTAATTCAGGCAGAAAACAAGGACATTCTTCTAAACCATCTGGCATTTGTAAAAAGGGTTCTAACTTGTCTAGGGTACACTATAAATGAAAAGAAATCACAACTGGTACCCTCTCAAAAAATTACATTCCTGGGTGCAAGCTTGAATACAACTGCCCAGATGGCTTTCCTTAGCCAGAGAAACAAATTCATTTGGAGACTTACTGAAGGCAAATACTGCAAGCCTTGGGGTTCATGGCCTCCTGCATTCTTCCAATTCCATATGCAAGACTGCATATGAGGAAACTTCAGTGGTACCTAAAAAGTGTATGGAGTCAGCATTGTCACAGCCTGGAAACAATGATTCCTATCATACCTTGCCTGCAACTAGAATTCCTATGGTGGACAGAGGCCTGCCACCAAAACAAGGGACTGTCATTCACACCACCCCCTGCCACCCAAACCCTAACTACAGATGCATCGGACTATGCTTGGGGGGCACATCTGGCAGGGAAGTGCACTCAGGGCAAATGGAGCCCAAATCAAATGCACCAAATCAAAAAGAAATGCTAGCTGTACAGAATGCACCGACAGCCTTCAAGGACTCCCTTCATCCAGGACAATTAATGATAAAGACAGATAACACCACAGTTATGTGGTACATAAACAAGCAGGGGAATACACATTCCTACCCCCTTTGCCGACTAGTCATGGCATTGTGGAACATGGCTGTGACCTATCAAATACAACTGCAAGCTCAATTCCTGCCAGGAAAGCTGAATACTCTGACAGACGAACTAAGCAGAAATCTCATGGACCCACACGAATAGAAACTGGAACCATAGATTTTCAACATGTTGACACGCAAATGGGGGAGCCCAGACATGGCTCTTTTTGCCTCACCCCAGAACTATCAGTTGGACAAATTCTGCACAAGAACTAGTCACAAAAAAGCCTGGAAAGTGGATGCTCTATTCTTCAGCTGGAAAAACCTGTCAGTCTATGCCTTTCCCCCTCTGCCTCTGCTCTCCAAAGTTCTACTAAAAGTCAAACAGGACACGCCAGAAATTATTTTGATTGTTCCAGACTCGCCACGCCAACACTGGTACCCACTCCTGCGCAATGTTTCACACCTTCCACCGTGGCACCTGCCTCAGACACCTTACTTACTGTCTCAGCAGAACAACCAAATTCTGCACACTCTGCTCCAAACTTTGAATCTTGCAGCATGGTTAATCACTTAAATTCACCCTTGGCATCCCTCAGCAAACCTGTGATGGATGTTATTTTGGAGGCGAGAAGGCCTAGTACTAGAAAATCTTATGTTGACAAATGGAAAAGATTCTGTGCCTGGAATCGATCTCAAGAGGATAAGCACAGCAGTGCCCAATATTCCTCAGATTTTACAATACGTAACTGAGATGCTTCATAAAGGCCTGTCCTTTTCTTCCATAAAAATCCATGCCTCAGCCATTTCAGCTCATTACAACACATAACCTCCCCTCTTCTCTCATCCTCTGCTAAAGCAATATCTCAGAGGGGCCAAAAACTTAAGACCACTCAGGAGAGCTCCAACCCCTGCCTGGGACCTCCAATTTTGTATTGGAAAAACTCACTTTCCCTCTTTTTCAGCCAGCTGTTACTGCAGACTTAAAATTTCTCTCCTGGAAAACAGCTTTCCTTTTAGCAGTCACTTCAGCTAGAACAATTTCCGAATTACAGGCTCTTATGGCAGTGGAGTCTTTCATCATTTTTCATGTGGACAGGGTATCTCTCAGGACCAATCCAGCCTTCATGCCTAAGGTGGTATCCAGTGTGGCTCTTAATTAGACCATACATTTACCAACTTTTTTTCCCAGTCCACAGAACAAGGGGGAGCAGATTCTGCATTCATTAGATGTACACAGACAACTTAGATTTTACTTAAACAGGACAAAATCTCAAAGAAAATCTGGACAAAATCTCAAAGAAAATCTGAACAACTGCTGGTGGCATTTGCTGCAGGGGCAGAGGGAAAGCCTATTTCAAAGCAAACCATTTCCAAATGGATAAGCCATTGTATTTGTTTCTGCTATATGCACCATGGAAAAACTATCCTCCAGGGGATCCGATCCCATTCCACCAGGGCTGCATCTACTTCTACAGCCTTTTTCAGAGGTGTCCCTACCAGGGACATTCTAGAAGCTGCTACCCTGGAGCTCGGTTCATACGTTCACCAAACATTACTATTTACCACTTTTCTCTAAATCCAGGACTGGCTTTGCCACTGCTGTCCTGCAGGGCCTTATAGCTGGTCCTAATGCTGTATAATTTCCTCCACCCAAGCATAGCTTTGGTAATCTACCCAAATGAAATGATTGCAACAGTGAAACACGAAGAACATAGTACAGTTGTGTACACTTACCATAAATGTAGATGTTCGAGTGTATTCACTGTTGCAGTCCTGGTTACCCTCCCTCCAGCCCCCTATTTTTCTCTTGCTATACCTCTACTTTCTTTCACTATGCTTAATAGCCCTTTTGGTGTATTTGCTTTTGGGACTGGGGGTATATTTTTTGTGTTTTTAATTTTATTGGCTCCCCATTTGGGGGGCATCTGACATCTGGGGCAAGAAAAACTGATGGAATGGCGTCGGCTGCTGCATGTTTTATACCCCTGACGACCTGACGTCATGGAAGAAGGGACAGCAACTGACGCAGGACCCAAGACTTTGTTAATCAAGCCAACTGAGGGCAACCTGCCAGCAGATTACCCAAATGTAATGACTGCAACAGTGAATACACTCTTAACATCTACATTTATGGTAAGTGTACACAACTGTACTTTTTGTATAGGCTTGCTGTCATTGAGTATTGTTTTGTTTATAGTACTGCATTTTTTACACTGTCATTTGTGCATTATTTAATTAGTTATTGTTGATTTTTTTTTTACCAGTCTTTCATGTCTAAAGTAAAGGAAGAATCAGGATAAATCAGACCCCGTATGTATGGGACCAGTATAAAAACTCCTGGCAAGATTCGATAAAAACAAGCCCAAGAAAACTTCAATCATCTGGTTAATAAAATCTGTTCACAGTTGAATAGTATCAGTAATTATCAAAAATAAAAATTTTAAAGATCTTAAATAATGACAGAGAATTAAAATTCCACCATAAAATTTAATGGCAGATGAGCGCTGATGTTTAGTGTTATACAACTGTAAATACTTGTTATAAATTCACATAAATAAGCTTAGACAGTGGGCAAACTGTACGTCAGTACCCTGATTGGAGAACGAGCGTTCTCCAGCAGGGTATTAATGCACAAGTAATGCCTGCTGAGAAGAATGAGTCTGCCACTTCACGGCAGCATATCAAGCCGCCGTGAAGCTCGGACTGAGAAAATGGAACGGCCACCATTTATTTTACATTCGCTATGCAGTGCTTTTGCTGTTTAGCCTGTGTAAAATATAAAAAAGCAGATGGCTAAGAAAAGGTGTGTGTGTGTGTGTGTGTGTGTGTGTGTGTGTGTGTGTGTGTGTGTGTGTGTGTGTGTGTGTGTGTGTTTGAGTGTATGTGTGCATGTCAGTGAAAGTGAGAGCAAGCAAGCCATTATTTTGCACTCGCTAAGCAGCACTTTTGTTGTTTAGCGAATGTAAAATAAAAGAAAAAAATTTTAAAAAGCGTGTGTGTCAGAGTGTATGCATGTGTGAGAATTAGAGATGGAGAGAGCGATTGAGTGAGCAAAACAGAAAAGTGTGTGCGTGAATGGGTGCATGGGTTGGGAGGGTGGCCTAATGGTTAAGGTGTTTGCCTTACAAACACAAGGTGCAGGGTTTGAGTCTCACAAGGGATAATTGGCTAGACTTAAAATGGCTCGCAAGGGCAGTTAGCCTAGTACTAACCTATGAACCTATGAACAGGGAGAGACTGTGTGTATGTGTGAAATCGAGAGAGTGAGAGTGAAAGCGAGAATGATGTGTGACTGAAGGTATGTATGTAAGCAGAGGAGACTGTGTGCGAGAGAGATCGGGAGGAAGTGAGACAGTGTATAATAGAGGAGGAGAGTGTATGTGTGTATAGGAGAGAGAACGGGCTATATGTAAAATTGTTGTGTTTCACTTGCTTATTATTTTTTTTAAGTACTATTAATATTTTTTATATATGTTTGATGTAAAACACTTCCTCCAACACCATTTATATATACTACAGTAAGTTTGAAACATTAGGCAGAGGAACTATTTTACATAAAAAAAATATAAAAAAATAATATAGTACTTAAAAATAAATAAATAAATAATAAGCCAGAAAAACACAACAATTTTACAGAGAGCCAATTCTCGAAGCACAATAATCACCTTCAGGGTGTGTGTAATGTGCAATTAACACCCTTCCAGGGTTGTAGAGGCCCTCCGCCTGCAGCGTTGGGCCTCATAACACCCCTGGGCCAGCATTAATTACACATTAACACACACCCTGTCGGGCATTACTGCTTGCTTACTAAACAAAGCTTGCAGGTGTGTGAAGGGATTGGTTTAGAATAGTGCATGTTTTTCCTGGGGGTTGAGTGACTTAAGCAGGTAGGTGCGTGTGTGACTGTGCCTTCTTTGAAGGTTGGGCACCACGCTAGCAACTCTACACCATAAAAATTCACTGTCAATTATTAGCGGACTGGAGTTCTGCTGTGGCCACCCCCTGACTGTTATTAATCATGGAAGTTTAAAATTAGCCAGTGGGTCTCTCCCTTGCAGCTTCAATGTGGAAGCCAAGTAATAGGTTCATAGGTTCGTAGGTAGGTACTAAGCTATCGGCCCAAGGTCCTACATAAGCCTAGCCAGCAAGGTTCCATAGCTTACGCCACCCAAGAAAGTTATTTTCCTGTGCCACTGTCCAGCAGAGACACAGAAGTGATCCCCGGGGTGTATTTCCTATTTCCCATCCACTCATCAAGATTTTTCTTGAAGAGTGCTAATGAAGAACTTTGCTTGACATAGATGGGTAGCTCGTTCCAGAGTATAGGAAGTCTTTGGGACAGGAATCTATCCAGCGTGTCCTGTTTATTGTGGTGACAAGGTTTAGGTCCCTAGAGCATGTAGCTCAGAGGGATTGGGATTTCTTTAGGTGTAGCATGTCCAACAGCGCTGGGTTTGACATAGCTTTATATGTTAGACAGAGATCACCTCGGAGTAGGCGATATGCTACGTAGTAAAGCTGGAGTTTTTTGAGGCGGTCATTGTAGGGCATTTGTTTAAGGTCAGTAATCCTCTTTGTGAGATACTTCTGTGGCCTTTCCAGCTGCTGCAGATGTCTTGTGAGGTACTTTCCAAAAGGGGTGTTGTACTCTATAATGGGTCTAATGAGTGACGAGTAGAGGGGAACAATGACCTCTTTTTTCCTGGATGAGAACCCTTTTATGATGAGGTGTGCCACTTAGAAGGACTTCCTGACTACTGTGGTGATATGACTATCAAAGGAGAGACTACTGTCCACCTGGGTCCCAAGGTCTGTTATCACGCATTCGGTGTTAAGTAGATTGCTGCCTATGTGGTAGTTCATGGGTACAGAGTTTTTACCAAAGGGGATGACACTGCACTTTTTGGCATTGAGCTTGAGGCCATGGCTCTGACACCAGGCATCTGTCTCAGTGCGGCCCTTCTGTAGGATGTTCACATCATTTGGGGACTTGACTGTGGCTCCTAGTTTGCAGTCATCTGCGAACTTCATTAGCCAGAGGCCTTCTGTGTTAGCCTGTACTTCAGAGAAGTAGATACCAAACAGGAGAGGTCCCAGGACGGAACCCTGTGGTACTCCACTTGTCACTGCTTTGACATCAGATTTGGAGTCTGCAACTTTTACAGTGTGGGTTCTATCAGTGAGCCAGTTGGCAACCCATCTTGTGACGTAGGGATTTATACCTAGTTTAGTGAGTTTAGCTATAATTCCAGAATGGGGGATGGTGTTGAAAGCCTTGGCGAGGTCAAGATAAGCTATGTGAACCACCTTACCCTCATCCATGGCTTTGGTGACTGCCTCAAAGAAGTCGATCAGGTTCAAGAGGCATGATCTGCCTTTCACAAACCCGAACTGGGTGGGATCCAGAGTTTGGAAGTTACCAGTGTCTTTGTTTGAGTTCCATGATGATACGTTCCATGGCTTTGCAGACCAGGATCGTCAGGCTAATAGGTCAATTTCCTGGGATCAGTGGTGGCTCCCTCTTTGTGGAGTGGGATAACTGTTGCTGTGTGCCATTCAGTGGGCACAAAGCCTGATGCGAGGCTATTATTGAATAAGGTGCTTAAGTGGGGAGCCAGTTTGTTCTGAAGTTCGTGTAAAATGCAGCCTGGGATGTTGTCCGGTCCCATGGATGCTGTGTTTTTGGCTTTAGAGAGTGCAGTTTTTACCTGCGTAGTTGTGATTACAGGGACTCTGCATTCTTCCTGTATAGATATGGGCCCTTTAGGGGGTGAGAGGGGGGGTAAAGTTAGCACTGAACCTGTCTGCCAGGATGTTGGCAATATCAGTTGGTTCTGTAATTTTCATGCCTTTGTGCTGTAACTCAGAGCAGATCTGTGTGTTGCCATCTAGATTCTTGACATAGCTATAGAATGCTTTGTGATTGTCCTTGGATTTAGTGGTGATTTTGTTTTCGTAGCTAGCTTTGGAGGATCTTATAAGAGATCTCAGCATCTTACTGAGGCTAACCAGGGAGCTCCTCCACTCATGGGATTTTACTCTTTTGCAACAGTTTCTTCCTTCTGTTGTACAGTTTGTTTATGGCAGGGGACCACCAGATTGGCTTCCTTTTTTTGGAGGATAGTGTCTTGGTTCTGTTTGGGATAGCACGATCCATGCACTCGTGTAAGTGCTTATAGAGTACAGTAGTGTAGGATTCAGCAGTTGTAACTGTATTGTCCATCTGCATGGGTGTCATGAAGTTCACCATTTCTGTCTTAAGAAGCATGAAGTTGGCTTTGGAGAAATGTTTTACTGTGGTTTCCTTAATGGGAGGTGGGGGCGGGATGTGGATATCAAGGGTGATTAGCTTAATAATGCTAAAAACTACACCATGACTGTCAAGATTCTTGAGGTATCATACTTATATCAGTTGGATTTAACACAGAAAATGTAAAAAGTACCAAGTAGAAAATAAATCAAACATTGGGAAAAAATTGATGTAACCCAGACGTTCACATAAATCAATCACATAAATCGATCCATTTGCATAAATCAGCAAATAGTTGGACATTAAAGCTGCTTCTAATTATTAAATAAATATTAAATAAAATGCTTGAATAACAATGCTTATAATTCCTAAAAATGTGCTATAGCGCTTTAGCTAGAAGCTTCTTCAGATCTGCCTTATTTAAGTAAACTTATCAGCGTCACCCTCACAGGTCACCTTAGGGGGATGGTTTGCTTTAGTGCAAATTAAATGAGTGAACAAATTGAGCTCATGGCTGTATCTGTGGTGAAGGATAATAAAACTCATAAAACTGCATTTAGTGGCAATGACTAAGGTCGAATACCGAGTAGGATGGGGCTCATGAAAAGCATTAGAGCTCTTGTATCAATGCGGGGAGGGAGGCAGCATAAAATGTTGAGTGGTTAAAAGGGGGCTACAGTTAATCATGTTTTTATTATCATTCTACTTTAACGTTCACGTTAAGGTAGCTACATCTGTTGTTCTTATAAGCAACAGGGAGTGGAGAACGGGGTTTTAAAAAAGAGGTTCACCATTAGCCTAGAGGAGAGAATAAAGTGGGTTTATGGGAAATGGGTCATCCCTTCCAATGTAGGCTGCAATATGAGGACTATGGGTAGAATATCCAGAAAATAAAATGTTCTGCTTCAACTGAGGTAAATAAAAATCTCTTCCTATACATAACCTGTTGGGGGAAATTAAAGTTAAAAAGAACATAGATCCCATGGGAGTCAAAAGTGGGTCCGCAAACTAAAATAAAATACTGAATAGTCAGGGAATTAGAGTGGATCATGTTTTAAAATCTGTAAAAGCAGTCGAACTACTCAGATGGAACGTTATGGTGAGTACATAACTTCTTTTTTCAGTCAGGACATAATGCAGTTGTGTGAGAACTTACCATAACAGTATATGTCCTACTGATCACCACTGCAGTATTCTTTCTGTTCCTATGTTTGTATATTTCTTTCCCTTGGTTGTAAGCTATCACCTAACAGACTGCTTTGGGGGGAATTTACTTAGCTTTTTGAGCTACACCCTTCCTAGCAGACCACTTTCATCTCTTGGGAGTGTTCAGGCTTCTGGCTTGGTGATGGTCTGATGTACTCGTGCATACATCTACCAGTATAACCAGACATAAGCTGAGGTCAGGTGATGAACATATACCTTCTGGAAGGTAAAGCTTTCGTATCCCAGCCATATGTCAGTGGATGGCAACCCATATGTTAAATACTGCAACAGTGATCAGTAGGAGATCAACTTATGGCGAGTTCTTACACAACTCTACTTTACACACACAGCTGCCTTCTCAGCAGCCTTAGTAGTGCACAGTTGAGTTTATTTAAAGGTATCCAGTGCACATTTTCATAAGCCTACAAAGTTAATGTTTTCTAAAATCATGCAAGCTGTTTTTACATCTGGGTGGGAAGAAAAGGACCGATAGCAGAGAGAGTTTGTGGGAACAGGGACTGTGACCTGTTTTAGCATGGGTGACCTTAATTTTAGATTAGGTAATGCAGTCAGTTTGGGACAATTGGTCCTATCTTGATGGATAAACTTCATTTTTTTAAATGCAGTTCTTTGTGTTCTGAATTTTTATAAGTGATGGGAGGGGTCAAAATGCAGTTCTTTGTGTTCTGAATTTTTATAAGTGATGGGAGGGGTCTGAAATTTTTTTTTGTTTTGTTTTGCTTTTTGTTTTGCTGTTTTCATTGAAGCCAAAAACTTCAAAAAAGTGATATGGGTTCAAATAGAGATAGGAAGAAGCAACTATTTAAGAGATCAGCCTGCCAAACATTGATATCTGTATGTAAGGTAAAAGTTGGAGATAGCATTCAAAGGAACTGTCCTGTATAATAGGTGGGAGTTGTAGCTTTCTGTCATAATGGCTTCTCCAATATTATCATGGAATGTAAATGTCCTTATGTATAATAGGTGGGAGTAGTAGCTTTCTGTCATAATGGCTTCTCCAATATTATCATGGAATGTAAATGTCCTTACAGGTATAGATAAAAAGTAGAGTATTGAATTGTATTAGGAAGTGTAGAGTGAAAGTAACATTGTGGGTGGCCGCAGTGGTGCAGAGGTTAGCGTTGTCACCTCACAGCAAGAGGTTCTCCAGTTCTATCCTCTGCTGGGGTGCCTTCTGTGTGGAGTCTGCATGTCCTCCCTGTGACTGTGTGGGTTTCCTCCGGGTGCTCCGGTTTCCTCCCACATCCCAAAAACATGCTGTAGGTAGATTGGACACTCTAAATTGGCTCTAGGTGTGTGTGTGTGTGTGTGTGTGTGTGTGTGTGTGTGTGTGTGTGTGTGTATGTGTGTATGTGTGTGCGTTCTGTGGAAGGTTGGGTGTCGGGCTGGCAACTCAACACCGTAAAACTCCACTGCCAATCATGAATAGACAGGTGATCCGCTGTGGCGACCCCTAACCGGGAAAAGCCGAAAGAAGAAGAAAAGCAGAGTCCTTGGATTAATGCGCAGTTTGAGATCCCTCAGTTGTAAATCAATAGCAAAATGAACTAAAAGTTTGACATTCCTATGGAGTAGAAAAGTTCCCACTTTTAAGAGGATTAGATGATAAGGAGACAGGAAGATGAGGACTAGTATCTTGACCATCACAAACATAAGTAAATAGCCAAATTAAGCTTAAAAGACAAAAAGTCTGGGGCATTGGAAAACTATCTCCATTTGTGCTCTAGGTAAAATATGAAGGAGAGAGCTACAGTTTAAATCATTATAGGTAAATATTGTGGGAATGACAAGTAGCCTTTAAAGGATATCCCTAGCCATCTCTGTAGAGTCTGAAAATCTGTTAGAGAAGGGTCTCTGTGTTTATCAGTGGGAGTGACTAACATTGAGCAGCTTCCCTGCCCCCCGGAGAGGTGGTTACTGACTTGAAACTGTAGTTTTATTGGCCACTAGGGGTCATTTCCATAACTCCTTCATTTGTCCTCGGAGGAGTGGTTTAGGGCAGTGACTTGTGGTTTGTTGGCCAATTTGGGTCATTTCCTGTCTTTTCCAGCCCCCTGCTATAAAGCACGCTTTAGCGCGATTTAGCCCGATTTAGCGCGGAGTTGCTACTGTTGCACACTAGGGCAGCGCGGTTAAGCAGGTTTAAACTATTCGGGCTACCTAAAGTCCACTCTTCAAATTTTCCTTAAACTACCTTCCTCGAACTATACTACTGATCTAATCAGCGTATCCTATAATTAAAAAGATCATCTCTACTTGACTCCAAGTAGACTATTCTCTATCTGTTAAACGTAGCACTTGCTCCTACAGTACTTATTACCTTGATACGGCACTCTTGTCATAGATAGTACCCCAAAAGGCAACCCCCATTTCTCGGTCACCCACGTCCCCGGAATCTTTTTAAAGTTTTTGCCTATTCCTTCTAGCATGTCGTGGCATCAGTTGCTAGTGTCCTCTCCTGCTCAGCTGGTGAACCTGGGAATATTCAGGCAATGTTACAATTGCCTCATGTACACTGAACAACCCTCTCCTCCTCCCACAAAACACAAATACATGCGAGAGATGCAACTACACGGCCAAACTGGAGGCTGAGCTCTCTCAACATAGGACTGGCAAGACCAGTCAGGAGGAGAAGGTTACCACACACACTATAGACCCAGTCTCACATATTACCATTACAACCTCAAATCATACACATAAACACACAAAGACATACTGGAGGCTCTGATCAAAAATCTACCAAAACAGCAGAGGCCACCAAAGCAGACACCCAAACAACCACCACCTCAGAACACAACACCTGCAACACATAGACCTCACAGTCAGAGTGTCAAACAGTCACAGCCCTTAAGGCCAAACACAATGCCAGACACACTAGTCATTGGTGACTCCATAGTCAGACACACTGGCGTCCCGCTCACCAGACTGAGTAAGGAGAAGGTCACAGTAAGCTGCCTGTCGGGCGCTAGAATCTGCCACATAACGCAAGCACTCAGGTCTCTCAACAGCAGGTACAAATATGATTCAGTCATTGTCCACGCTGGTGTAAGCGACCTGAGGCGTACCTCCTTGGACTACATGAAAAGAGACATTGAGGAGCTCTCTGATTATGTAGCCCAGACAGGTATGACCCTGACCTTGAGCAGTATCCTACCTTCACCAAGAATGATGCCACAATACAGAGATAAGATGATCAGCTTTAACAATTGGCTTAAACACTGGTGTCATTCAAAGGGGATCCAGTGTCTGTCTGCCTGGGATGACATGCTGGACAAGCCAGCTGCTTCTAAGGGACGGCTTGCACCTGTCACCCCTGGGATTCGGATATTGGCAAAGGCTCTTGCCACCCCCATAGTGCCTTTTTAGGCAAGGCTCAAATTCTAAACCTACCACCCTAGAACACAAAAAAGGAAAAAACTAAGGGTAATGCTGCTCAATGCCAGAAGTCTAAATCTCAAAATGCACGCACTCGAGGCCCTTCTCAGTATGGAGAACATCGATGTCTGTGCTGTGACAGAAACCTGGTTCAAGGCTCCTGAGAGCACCCGGCGCTATCAGGTTTTACCTCATATCATGCGTTCCGGCCCCAAAATCTGGACAATACCAAGAAAGGAGGGTATCCATATTCATCAAGGACACCCACACCTCAAGACTGGTGGCAACGCACGATGCATCGGAGACCATCCAGGTGCAATTAACCATAGGCAAGACTGCTCTGCAAATTGTAGCATGTTACAGGCCACCCTCACAAACTCAGGAACCTCACATGGCCTTCCTGAAAACACTAGAGGGATAAATGTATCACCAAACACCATCATACTAGGTGACTTCAATTACCCTAATATAGACTGGGAACACTACTCAAGCCCAAACACCCTAGCCCAAAAGTTCCTGGAATTCATAAACTCAAATGCCATGGAACAACTAGTCACCATCCCACAAGAGGAGATAACATACTTGATCTCATCATCACGAACATGGGAGCACAATGTTCAACACCGGAGGTGTACCCTCACTGGTGAGATCAGACCACAAACTAATCTCGCTGGAGGTCCTCATCCCACCCCACCTGAAATAAAAAGACCACAGTAAAGAACTTCTCAAAAGCCGACTTCACACTTCTAAAGACTAGTGTGGTCTCCTTTAAGGCCCCGAGCGGCGGAAAACAGTACTCAAGCCGCTGAATCACTTACAAATGCCTTCTACCAGCACCTGCAGGACTGCATGGATAAGGCAATCCCAAGCAAAACAAAGACTCTTTGTACCAAAGGCAAGCATCCAGTCTGGTGGACCCCAGCCATAAACAAACTCTACAACAAAAGGAGGAAGCTACTACAAGATAGAGCAAAATCCTTAAAAGGTAAGACACCCTTGATCACTATAAGTAAAAAACTAAGAGCTCTCATAAAATCATCCAAAGCAAATTTGAGAGAAAAATAGCTAAAGACTCAAAAGACAATCATAAGGCCTTCTTTGGCTATGTTAGAAACCTGGGAGGAAACTCCCAGATATGCTCAGAACTAGTTCAAAATGATGTGAAGATTACTGATCCTACAGACATTGCCAACATACTGGCTGACAGGTTCAGTGCAAACTTCTCCCCTCCCCAAAAGGAGAGATATCTATACCAAGCGATTGCAGCCCCCAAACATCTCCAGCCCAAGTGAGAACTGCTCTCTCCAAAGCAAAAACACAGCATCCATGGGACCTGATGGTGTCCCCGGCTGTGTGCTCCATGAACTCAATGAGGAATTAAACCCACAGCTAGGACAGCTGTTTAATCAAAGTCTTACCTCTGGATACGCACCCAGGAGTGGCGCACTGCAACTGTGGTACCACTTCACAAAGGCGGTGCCTCCACCGACCCTGGAAATTACCGGCCCATTAGCTTGACAAGCCTTATCTGCAAAGCCATGGAGAGGATCATAATGGACCTCATAAATAAAGACATAGGGAATTTGCAGACTTTGGATCCAACCCAGTTTGGCTTTGTCAAAGGCAGATCATGCCTTTTAAACTTGGTTGACTTTTGAAACAGTCACCAAAGCCATTGATGAGGAAAGGCAGTCCATACAGCCTACCTCGATCTGGCTAAGACCTTCGATACAATACCCCATTCGGGTATCATTGAAAAACTCATCAGCTTAAATGTCAACCCATACATCACAAGATGGGTTGCAAACTGGCTGAGTGACAGAACCCACAGGGTCAGAGCTGCTGGCGCCATGTCAGACTCAAAGCCTGTCACAAGTGGTGTCCCACAGGGCTCAGTCCTGGGCCCACTCTTGTTTGCCATCTACTTTTCAGTACAAGCAAACACAGGAGGTTATGGCTGACAAAGTTTGCAGATGACTGCAAACTGGGCCATAGTAGAAAACACATCTGACACAGATATCCTTCAGAAGGGTCTCACAGAAGCGGATAACTGGTGCCAGAGCCACGGCCTAAAGTTAAATGCCAAAAATGCATAGTCATACCCTTCGGGAAAAACAAGGTTACCCCTAGCTACCAAATAGGTGGCAATCCACTGAGCACAGAAGAAGTTATCAGGGACCTGGGGACCCAGGTTGATAGTAGTCTGTCATTCGACACCCATGTAGCTAAAGTAGTTAGGAAGACCTTCTACATTGCCCACCTTATCATGAAGGGATTCTCATCTAGATCAAGGGAGGTCGTAGTCTCCCTTTACTCATCACTCATCAGACCAATGATTGAGTACAATGCCCCATTCGGAATGTATCTGACCCGACACTTGCAGCAGCTGGAGAGGCCACAAAGTTCCTCACCAAAAGGATAAAGGGTCTCAAAAATCTGTCCTATGCTGCCCGACTGAAAGAACTCCAGCTCTATTCAGTCGCCACCGCTTGCTCAGAGGTGACCTTTGCCTAACATACAAGGCCATGTCAAACCCAGATTTGATGAATATGCTTCACCTCAAAAATCTAGATCCATCAGAGCCACAAGGCGGGAGACTTAAACCTTGACACGGCTATTAATAGGACGTGCTGGAGGATAGATTCATCACCCAAAGACTCCCTATGCTGTGGAACAAAATCCCGGTACATGTGAGGCAGAGCACCTCGCTGGCCCTGTTCAAGAGAAATCTTGACCAATGGATGGGAGATCGCAGATATACCCCAGGGATTACCTCAGTGTCACTGCTCGACAGAGGCACAGAAAAATAATGGGTATAGTTCCCCATACTAAAGGGGTGGCCTAAGCCACAAAACGATGGGCTAGGCTTGTAAATGCCCTCGGGCAGATAGCCTAGTATGAACCTATGAACCTATGAACCTATGAACTGGGCGCCATAATCAACTCTCCAGCCGACACAAGCATCCTCCAAAAAGGGCCTTATAGAAACAGATAACTGGTGCCAAAGCCATGGCCTCAAGCTAAACGCCAAAAAGTGTATAGTCATCCCCTTTGGCAAAAACAAAGTGTCCACAAATTACCACATAGGTGGTAATCCATTAAGTACAGAAGAAGTAATTAGGGACCTGGGGACCCAAGTTGATAGCAATCTCTCATTTGACAACCACATGGCCAAAGTGGTTAGAAAAACATTTTATATAGCCCACCTAATCATGAAGGGATTCACATCTAGATTAGGGGAGGTCATCGTGCCTCTTTACTCATCCCTCATCAGGCCCATAATTGAGTACAATGCCCCTTTTGGGATGTACCTTACCAGACACCTGCAGCAACTGGAAAGACCCCAAAAGTACCTCACCAAGAGAATCAAAGGGCTCAAACAGATGCCATATGCTGCCCGGTTAAAGAAACTCCAGCTCTTCTCAGTGGCATACCGCCTGCTCAGATGCGATCTGTGTCTGATGTATAAAGCCATGTCCAACCCGGAATTAATGGATATGTTGCACTTCAGAAAATCCAAATCCCATCAAGCTACGCGCTCGAGACTTGAACCTCAGCACTGAAATAACAGGACATGCTGGAGGGACAGATTCATAACCCAGAGGCTCCCTTCACTCTGGAATAAAATCCCAGTCCAGGTTAGGCAGAGTCTCTCATTGACTCTCTTCAAGAGGAATCTTGATGAGTGGATGGGAGATCGTAGGTTTACCCCGGGTATCACTTCTGTGTCACTGTTAGACAGAGGCACAGTATACTAACCTCGAAAAAGGGCATAGCAAAATTAATTTAAAATGGGTGGCGAAAGCCAAACACACTCTGGCTAGGCTTATAAATGCCCTAGGGCAGATAGCCTAGTATGAACCTAAGAACCTAAGAACCTAAGAAAATTAAGCGGGAAATGACATTATGCATATTGATACTTTCGAGTGCCTATAAACTGTTGCTGATGCCTAAAAAAATAAATGCTTTATGGAAATAATCTAAAATAATAGAAACAAATTATGAGAAATGATGCAAGATATTTTCTGTAGAGTATAATGTTTGTCATGTAAGTGGGGAAAGTCTGGCTTATTCGCTCGAAATAGCAAATGTTATATAAGTGGGGCTTTTAAAATAAAATTGGTGGGCTGGTTATAAGTTGGCATTAAATTGTAGCCAGAAAGAGCAATTGGAAAAGAGAGAACATCTAGGTAATCAAAGAAAAACAAAGCAATGTCTTTCAGCTTCTCCTGTTAGGGGTTGCTACAGCGGATCAACGGTCGCTACAGTGGATCACTGGTCCGCAGATTTATTGGTAGTGGAATTTTTACGGTGTCGAGTTGCCAGCCCAGTTCCCAACTTTCACAGAAGGTGCGCGTGCACACACACACACACACACACACACACACACACACACACACACACACACCTACTGCATGTTTTAAAACTCACTAGACTGCGGAGAAGACATGCAGACTCCACACACAAGGTGCTCCAGCCAAGAATCGAACCAGAGAACCTCTTGCTGTGAGGCGACAACGCTAACTGCTGCACCAACATGGCCAACTTGGGTAATGAAAGAAAAGGGTCATTGAAAAAACTTTTTACATATTTTAATAATGGTAGGTAGTGTGTTTGAAACTTTACTACGGTGGTGGTGCTGCGGTAGCATTGTTGCCTCATAGCAAGACGTTGTCCCGTTCAATTCTCAGCTAGGGCGTCTTCTTTGTGGAGGCATACATGAATGGGGCGTGCCTTCGTTGGAGGTTGTGCGTCAGGGCTGGTAACCCGGTACATAAAAATCCACTACCAATCATTAGCGGACCGGAGTTCAACTGTGGCGACCCCTAACCGGGAAAAGCCGAAAGACACAAATAAACAAAGTGTGTTTGAAACTTTGAAGTTATCAAGACTTACACAATGGATTCTAACTAACTGGAATGAGAATAAATCTAATAAAAATTGTTGGAAAGAATAAACATGATAAAATCAGAGTAATAACCATAACAGTAAAAAGTCACAAATATAAATGCTAGCCAAAATAAGGGTGCCACTCAGAAACGGTAATAAAAGATTCCTTGATTCAGTTTCCTCAATCAAAGCCAACTAGCTAAGACTGAGGTCATGTCAACAGAATGGTTAAAAAAAGTATCCATCATTGGTCATGGTGGTTTGAAATAGCCAGTGGTGGTCTCCCCTACATATTCATGGAGGACATCTACCAGTGTGCCAAAATGTTCTCTTCTGTCAAGAGTCTCAAGAGTAAAAAGCTATTGTTCATAAATAAGAGGAAACCAAAATAATTCCACCAGGTATACAATAAATAAGAGGAAAGTAAGTACAGTAAGTGTCAATAATCAAAATGAAAAGGCCTTAGTAATACTATGTAAAGGAATGTCTTTCTAATTTTCTACCTAGATCTTTTACACAATGAGGTGCTTGCCTTCATGTCACTAAAATCCACAGGAAGTGGATACCGGGGTTTTAAGTAAGGTGTTCTAACATTAGCCTGGAGGGGAGAATCAGGTGTGTTCATGGGAAAAAGAGTAGTCCATTAGTTGTAGACATAATTCATGTATTATGGTTGTGGAGATGCTAAAAAGAGGATTATGGGCTGTACATCCAGAACTAATATTTAGCTAATTTTTTAAAAATATGGAAGTGTGAGGTTAATGAGAATAAATCCTCCCCTAAAAGTAATCCGCAGTGGAAAGCTATGGAGGAAAGTACATAGATCCTAAGGGAGTCATGGAGATGTTTGGAGTGGATGGGGAAAAAGTGGGTCTGGGCTTTTACATACCAAATGGGAATTTGAGTGGAAACGTCAAATAGAAAGTCATAAAAGTCATGTCCAGAATTAATCATGTGGTTCAGGATATAAAGCAGGAAAGCTTCTGTAAATAGAGTGCTGTCACTTAGGAGTGTTATAAATAGCTTTTAAGTGTGGTCCAAGAGGTTTAAGTCATGCAAGTAGTGAATAACTAAGTGCAGTGTCACCTATTTAGAGGTTTGAAAGATATGGCATACTGACCCTAACAAATGAAAAAAAAATGGGAAAAAAATGAAAAAAAGGTTAACGGAATTAAGCTTGAAAATAAAACCAACAAGTATGAAGTCAAGGGAAGTAGTCTCCGTTAGGACTCCAGGTCAGTTAGAATTTGTCATTAAAAGTGAGAGCATCAGGCTAATCAAAAGGTTGGGTAAACCAAAAAAAGTATAAGCTTACCTCAAAAAAGGTGGTTATTAGGTAGGAAAAAACACTTTTCTTCAGAGTTGGAGGATAAATAGCCAGTAAATCTCTGTGCAAAACTTCAAAACAACTTACAGTGCAGAGTTGATTATCCATAAGTCTATTATCAGAAGTGTCAATTATCAGAACCAGCCTTCCAAAGTTTTAGGGTAGGAAAAGTCATAAAATCTGAATATGCAAACATTATACATATTTGCTTGAGCATGTTTTTAGAGTTTGTAGCCAGCTTGTGTGTGAACAATATTCTTTATTGTCCGTTGGAATCACTGAATGGTTGAAAAGTGTATTCCTGCATGCAGAAAAAAACTTTTAGAAAAAAAAAAACTTTTAAGTAAGGTGTTCTAACATTAGCCTGGAGGGGAGAATCAGGTGTGTTCATGGGAAAAAGAGTAGTCCATTAGTTGTAGACATAATTCCTGTATTATGGTTGTGGAGATGCTAAAAAGAGGATTATGGGCTGTACATCCAGAACTAATATTTAGCTAATTTTTAAAAAATATGGAAGTGTGAGGTTAATAAGAATAAATCCTCCCCTAAAAGTAATCCGCAGTGGAAAGCTATGGAGGAAAGTACATAGATCCTAAGGGAGTCATGGAGATGTTTGGAGTGGATGGGGAAAAAGTGGGTCTGGGCTTTTACATACCAAATGGGAATTTGAGTGGAAACGTCAAATAGAAAGTCATAAAAGTCATGTCCAGAATTAATCATGTGGTTCAGGATATAAAGCAGGAAAGCTTCTGTAAATAGAGTGCTGTCACTTAGGAGTGTTATAAATAGCTTTTAAGTGTGGTCCAAGAGGTTTAAGTCATGCAAGTAGTGAATAACTAAGTGCAGTGTCACCTATTTAGAGGTTTGAAAGATATGGCATACTGACCCTAACAAATGAAAAAAAAATGGGAAAAAAATGAAAAAAAGGTTAACAGAATTAAGCTTGAAAATAAAACCAAGTATGAAGTCAAGGGAAATGGTCTCAGTTAGGACTCCAGGTCAGTTAGAATTTGTCATTAAAAGTGAGAGCATCAGGCTAATCAAAAGGTTGGGTAAACCAAAAAAAGTATAAGCTTACCTCAAAAAAGGTGGTTATTAGGTAGGAAAAAACACTTTTCTTCAGAGTTGGAGGATAAATAGCCAGTAAATCTCTGTGCAAAACTTCAAAACAACTTACAGTGCAGAGTTGATTATCCATAAGTCTATTATCAGAAGTGTCAATTATCAGAACCAGCCTTCCAAAGTTTTAGAGTAGGAAAAATCATAAAATCTGAATATGCAAACATTATACATATTTGCTTGAGCATGTTTTTAGAGTTTGTAGCCAGCTTGTGTGTGAACAATATTCTTTATTGTCCGTTGGAATCACTGCAGGATTGAAAAGTGTATTCCTGCATGCAGAAAAAAACTTTTAGAAGTTTTTTTTTTTTTAATCTGGTTCAATTATATGTTTGATTAGCTGAGATTTTTTGATTATCCAACCTACCTTAGGTCCCAATTAGTTCCAGTAATTGACTGTCTACTGTATACTGTTTATCAAAAATAAAGTTTCTAAGCAGTAGGAATAAGAATAACTAACATAAACCTTGATTGAAAGCATGAAAACAGTGATAAAATCAGTCATGTCTAAACACACCCCATCTGATATCCAGCTTTTTGATCAGTATGTTTGTATACTGTTAGTAAACATGGCCGATCGTGGCTAGCCACTGGCTGCATCATCATCAGCTCTTTTCCCATTTTTTTTACATGGGGTCGGGGTATCGTGTTAACTGTCGCCAACTCTCTCGATTCAGTGCCACACTCCTGCCTTCTTCAACACTCATGCCTGACTGTCACAGATCTTCTTTCACACAATCCATCCACCTCTTTGCTGGATGCCCTCGCTTCCTCTTACCTTCTTCCTGTCTGTCCCAAATCTTCCTCACCAGATTGTCTTCTGCTTTTCTACACATGTGCCCAAACCACCGTAATCTGTTCTCTTTGATCTTTTCTGCAATTGGAGCTACTTTGGCTGCTCTTATGTCCTCATTTCTTTGTCTGTCCCATAGTGTGCATCCTACCACCCTTCTCAAGCACTTCATTTCCATCACCTCCAGCTTCAACTGTTCTGCCTTTACTGCCCAGGTTTCTGTACCATACAGTAGTACTGGTCGCAACACTGTCTTGTACATCTTACTTTTCAGCTTCTTTGGCATTCGTCTGTCATAGACTACACCTGACACTCTATGCCATTTGGCTGCAGCCCCTCTGAGTCTAGCTTTAACCTCTTCATTCAGACTACCCTTCTCCTCAACTACCTCTCCCAGATACTTGAAGCTGTTTACCTGTTCCACTATCTTCCCTTCTATCTCTATTCACAGCTTCTTCTGATTTCCTCAATTTGCTGCCATTACCACCATCTTATTGTACTAAGTTTCATCTCCTGTGCCTTCAGATTTGCATTCCATTATCCTATCCTTTACTGAAGTTCTAGCTCAGAGTCTGCCTTCACTGCCACATCATCTGCATACAGCAGCTTTGTTGATCCGTCCCCTCCAACCTGTTTGCTAATGTAGTCCATCACAGTATGAACAGCAGTGGGCTCAGAGCTGACCACTGATATACTCCCACTGAGAACCCCCCTGTGAGGCCGAACACTGTTCGTACTTGAGTCATTGGGTCCTTGTACATTGCCTGCACTAATTCTACCAGTGTTGCTGGGACTTCAAACCACTGCAGTACTGCCCAGATCAGCTTTCTTAGGACCTTATCATATGCTTTCTCCAAGTCTAGGAATGCCCAGTTGGACTCTCTCCTCATCTCTAGCTTCTTCTCAAATATCTGTCTCAATGCCAACATTGGGTCAGTTGTGCTACATCCTGATCTGAATCCAGAACTGCTCATCTCCCATCTTACATTTTGCTACTTTGCGTATCCACAGCTGCATGGATACATCATTCCTCTTTAAGAAGAATAAGCCTTGTCTGGCTGTAGAACTCGCTTGGAAGGAGTTTTTGAGGAAGATGCTGTCAGCTGTTTCTGTGCGTAATGGACATTTTTACCTCTGTTTGTAACCACGTGTCTGGAGGTCTGCGTGATGCACTTTAAACCAGTTGTGTGCAATGGGTGAACATTTTTCCATACATAACTCTACCCACTGTGCATCATGGTCATGCCTCAGCATATATTCAGGAGCCTTAAAAGGGCCACACTCAAAGCCACTACCAGTGATCACTACTGCAGCTCCTCAGCATTCCCCCTCCACCTCAGATGAGGCAAGCAGGTGGATGTTTCTTGGTTCCCTAATGATCACCCTCTGATCCTGGGCAGTCTGTCAGTGCAGTTTGACTTGTGCCCACTGTGGGGCTGTCTTAATACTTGCATATTGCTTTGCGCATTTCATGGAGTGTGTTTGTTGCTGTCAGTCTTTTGTCAGCCATTTTTAGAATTTTGATTTTTAGTTGCTTCTTCATATGTGTTCTCTCAAGCATCGCTTGCTCTAATGTTTCTAGTTTTCCTAACTGCCTACTTTGTTTATATTTGAAAGTTACATTCATGCCTACATTTCCATTTGAGTGGTTGTCTGAGTTTCTAATAAAGTATATCTCCGTTTACCGCAATGTAGATGATATATTGTGTGCTGTCCCATGTTATAAATAAAAGTACTGTGCTAAATGGTATTCAGGAAAGAACTATAATAGTTAATGAGTGCTCTGTTACTGCAGTTATTTGGTGTCTGTCCTTTGCTCTAGTTTGAATGGGTTTAGCTACTTATCTGCAGTTTTGCCATACAAATACAGCTTGCGGTACTGCTGATGAATAGGATACTGTAGTCTTCATTCATTAAACAGACTAATGCATTAAAAAACTGCAAACTATGAAGATATTTAACAGACAGCTTGCCTTCTGTATCAGTGCATTAGCGATAATTTCCAGAAGCATATCAGTTTGAGGAGTGTTTTTTTTTTAATCTTTGATCTTTGCTGAACAGTTAAACATTGTTAGGTTTACCAGCTGATTTTTAGGAGCAATGGGGTAGCTCTGTCTTGCAGCATGTAATTGTCTCCATTTAAGGAGTGTTGGCTTTATCTTGCTCAGAACATATTACCTTAGCAAGGAAGACATTTAGCCATCCACCAGTTTGTCACTTTTGTCTCCTAACATCTGTCTACCGTGCTGTGGAAACAAATATGCTGAAGAGGAAGGAGCCTGTTAGTGGTTTGAGTACATAGTTAACTTGCATGTAGGTTTGCAAAAGAAGGCAAAATGAAACAAATGTTTGGCCTTTTTGAACAATTTGTATGCAGGTTCCATACTCTGATCTGAAGTAATGGCATATCTCACCTGCATGTGTGTTTGTGAAACACTCTTCTAGAAATTTCACACTGTTCCTGCAAGGCAACCACTTTTGGTAGCACATTTTATTCACCCACCACCTATTCCTTCAAAAATGCTTTTGAAATTGGTCCCCTAGCTGTATTTTCGATGATCCCCTTAAGTTAAACATCTTCTACACATTGTTTAGCTCTTGCAAATAGCTTCCTACTTAGTCATATGACATGTCTTATTTTTCTTAAGTAGTGGTTAGTGAATGCCTCAGCCAGTTAACTGATCTGATGATTCGCAAGCCTTTTTCTTGCTGTCCCTTATGTTATTCCCACTAGTGCATTCTTAGCCTTCTTTCATTTGTTGATGAATCCCTAAATGTAGTGTGTAGTCTGCTTTTGCTGATGTCCTTCAAGGATGCAACTGCAGTCCTGACATATGGGTTGTCCTGCCTCAGGCAGCCCTTCGGTCGGCCGGATTCCAAAGTCTGGGTCCGGCGTCTGCTGATGTCTCCCTTTCCCCGACGTCAGAGTGCCTGGGGTATAAAAGCATCAGCCGACGCCATGTTCTTCAGTCTTTCTTGACGCGTGGCGCCCGAAGCAGAAGCAGTTCGCAAGTGCCGGTCGATCAGCTCCTGTGTTTTCAGCTACTGAAGTCTTCAAAAAAGCTAAGTACCCCGTTGGGGACCTTTTCTTGCCTCAGCCGATGTCAGAAAAAACTGTAAAAGTTAATAATTGTTTAACTTGTGGGAAACAAATACCTCATAAGGATTTCCACTCTTACTGCTTACCCTGCCTAGGCCCAGAACACAACGTCTCGGCCTGTACAGCTTGTGCTTCTTTCAATAAACGCACTCTTAGGCATCGGACAGAGTTTGCACAGGATTATTTTGGGGAAGATTTCTGTTATATCATGCCGTCGGAGCTTCCGACAGCACATTTACCTAAAAAACGGAAGGATAAGGACTGACACCCGCGGTCCGCGGTCTCGGCCGACACCACACTTAGGCCTACCGTGAGTGTCTCGGTCTCTTCTGAGCCGGTTTCACAACCGCTACAGACCGACGACACCGCCCCGGTACCGGAGGCCATCTCGGTGCTGGTTTCTGTTCTCCCCTCTGAGACCGTAGCCCAGGATATTTCTAACACCATTTCAGTGGATAAGACTACTCCAGCACGCGGGGCTGCCAGGCCTCCAGTGTCTATATCCATTAAGGCCTACACATGTGCTAAGGCTGCCAAACAGGCTAAGTCTCTCCCTCCAAGATCTGTTTCTCTGGGATCCACTTCTGGTTCTCAAATTTTAAGTTTAGCTGAGGACCTTATTTCTTTAATTAGGGGTTCTCAGCCACATCCAGATAGAGGCTCTCAGCCGCCTTCTGTCAAGAGGCCTAGGGTTGAGCAGGTAGATCCCCAGTCCTCCGATGAGGCCTCAGGTGATTCTGCACATTCAGACTACCAGGAGGAGGCCTTCCCGGCCTACGAGGTTCTGATGCGGAGGAATCCATTCCCTCTGCTTCTCCTCCTGAGGAGTTTTCCTTTGGGGAAACGCTTCATTCCATGAGGGAACACTTCAAATGGCAAGGCCAAGAATACTCCGATTCTAGGAAAAGGTTAAGGGAATTTTTAAAGCTACCTCAGCATAGACCCTTAGTTATTCCTCCTGTTTTAGATGATGTGTACTTAGAATCTAGTGTTTCCCCTGACTCCCTCCCCCCTGCTCCTGTCAAGCCAGACAGGTACTACAGGGTCCCAGACACACATCAATTTCTGTACAAGGGCCCTACTGCTGACCCTGAAACTATTTCTCAGGGGCCTAAAGGGGTTTCCTCCACTACTGCTAAGAATCCACTTCCTTCGGAAAGAGATTCTAGGGCTTTAGAAAGGTGGGGCAAGAAAGTATATACATCTTCCACCCTTTCTATGCGAGCATTAAATTGTCAATTTCATATGATTCAGTATCAGGAATACATGTTGGATGACTTGCAAAAGAAATTGGCTTCCCCTGAACCATTAGATAGAAAGGGGTTACAGGAATTGGTTCATAATACTCAGCAGGTTAGCAACCATTTCCTTCAGTGTGGATATGATGCATTGGAAGCTTCATGTAGAGCAGCAATGACAGGTGTGGTCATACGCAGACATGCTTGGTTAAAGGA
Source organism: Protopterus annectens (assembly GCF_019279795.1). Lineage (NCBI taxonomy): Eukaryota > Metazoa > Chordata > Ceratodontiformes > Protopteridae > Protopterus > Protopterus annectens. The sequence goes on along the minus strand of NC_056748.1, from coordinate 58,877,722 downwards.
ACAAACATTGCCAGACCATGTGAAAATTAAGCTTTTGGACGCACCACTAGAGAAACCTAAGCTATTTGGTGCTACTGCACAAGAGGTTTTAAAGAAAAATAGAGGAAAAGGCAAAATCAGTGCAAACAGTCAAAGATTTCCTCCAGGTACAGCCTCCAAGATTCAGCAGGAATTGCCCTTCTAAGCATTGGTCCTTTCCAGACACAGACAAATTTCAGAGGCAAAAACAGACGTGGCAGAGGTAGAGGGCAAACTCGAGGCTCCTACAGAAGACGTCAATGGCAGCCTCCGAACCAGAGAGGTGGGGCAGGACCTTCCACTGCTCCGCAGGGACAATCTCAATGACTTGACTTTGACTCTGCCATCCAGGGCTCAATTAGAAGCACCTTTGGGCGGAAAATTATCTTTATTCTCACAAGGGCAGAGGCACTCAAACAAATAACAAACCTACTTCAAATAAGAGCAATAGAAAAGGTTCCTTCTGCAGAACAAGGCCAAGGATTTTATTCAAGACTGTTCCTAGTTCCAAGAAAAGAAAACCAATGGAGACCCATTCTGGACTTGTCCGCACTGAATACTTACCTTATTGTGCCAAAATTCAAAATGCTGACTTTACAGCAACTCCTTCCCATGCTGGGCAAGGGGTCTTGGCTGGTAACTCTGGACCTCAAGGAGGCATACCTGCATGTCCCAATCAGACAAAGTTGCAGAAGATACCTCAGATTTCTTGCAGGCTCAGAGCATTATCAATTCTCAACATTGCCCTTTGGCTTATCTACTGCGCCCAGAGTGGTCACGAAATGCCTGGCATCAGTAATTGCACATTGCAGACCAGGGGATACAAATATACCCTTACCTGGACGACTGCCTTATACAAGCGGACAGCTAACAAGCCTTGTTAAAAAACTTGGACTATGTCATTCACCTACTGCAGGCCTTGGGATACACAGTCAATATTCAGAAATCAAGTCTCGTACCATCCCAACAAATACTTTTCCTGGGTTCTGCACTGGACACAAACACCCAGATGGCGTTTCTGACAAAAGAAAAACAAAAACAATTACCAGAATACTTCAGAAAATTGGCAACACACACCCAGATGACTGCAAGGAAAATCCTGCAGGCCCTGGGTTTCATGGCATCTTGCATTCTTCTGATTCCACACGCAAGGCTGCATATGAGGAAACTACAATGGTATTTAAAAAGTCTATGGTCTCAACACAGCCACAGCCTGGAAGCATTGATCCCACTCATTCCATGCCTTCAAAAGGAATTTCTGTGGTGGGCTCAAGCAAGCCAGATAAACAAAGGTCTGCCTTTCAGCAAGCCTCATACAAGTCAAACCATAACAACAGACGCCTCAGACCATGGATGGGGGGGGGCACATGGAGGGCAGATGCATTCAAGGACAATGGGCACAAAAAGAAAAGCACCTGCACATCAACCAAAAAGAAATGCTGGCAGTGATACATGCAATCAAGGCCTTCGAAAAGTTCATGCATCAGGGCCATCTACTAATAAAGGCAGAAAATACCACAGTTATGTGGTACATAAACAAGCAAGGAGGTACCCATTCCTACCCTTTTGGCAGACTGGCTATGAATCTCTGGGATATTTCCCTACAATTGAAAATAGGGCTACAATCCCAGTTTGTACCAGGGAAGGACAATGTTCTGGCGGACAGCCTAAGCAGAAACATCATGGAACCACATGAATGGATGTTGCATCCAGACATTTTCTTACAAATAACTCAAGCATGGGGAAGGCCGGACATAGATCTTTTTGCCTCCCACCTCAATCACCATCTGAAAAGGTTTTGCACAAGGACATACCATCCTCAAGCATGGAAGGTGGACGCTCTCTCCTTCAGTTGGAACTCTCTAACACTATATGCCTTCCCACCTCTTCCTTTGATGACCAAGGTGTTACTAAAGATCAAGACAGAGCAACCGAAAGTCATACTGATAGCTCCAGACTGGCCAAGACAACACTGGTACCCACTGCTACGGAGCTTGGCACACACCAATCAGTGGCTCCTTTCTCAATGGCCACTTCTTCTGACACAGCACAATTACAGGACACTACACCCCAGCTTGAAAACATTGAAGCTGACAGCTTGGAAGATTCCATGACTATTCCTCAGGATACACTTTCCAAAAGGGTAAAAGATATCATCCTGGAGGCGCGCAGACCTTCCACTAGAAAAACATACTCAGCAAAATGGAAGAGATTTCTTATCTGGAACAGCAAAAAGGGTCAAGACCCATCCGTGATGAGCATTCCACAGATCCTAGAATATTTGGCTGAAATGCTCCACAATGGCCTTTCATATTCTTCCATAAAAATACATGCTTCAGCAATATCTGCCAAATATAACACTGATCCGCCTGTATTTTCTCACCCATTGCTAAGACAGTTTCTAAGAGGTATAAAGAACATCAACCCTCCAAGGAAACCACCAGTGCCTGCATGGGACCTCAACTTCATGCTGGAAAAATTAACTCTTCCTCCCTTTGAACCAGCAGCATCTTCAGAGTTGCAATTTCTGTCTTGGAAGACAGCTTTCCTTCTGGCAGTAACCTCAGCAAGAAGAGTCTCTGAGCTACAGGCCCTTATGGCAATACAACCATTTCTCATTTTTCATCAGGACAGAGTTTCTTTGAGAACCAATCCGTCATTCATGCCAAAGGTGGTATCCAGGGTGTCCCTGAATCAAGCTATTCACCTGCCTGCCTTCTTTCCCAATCCTCAAAAAAAAAAGGAGAGAGACTTCTGCACACATTGGACATACACAGACAGTTGCGCTACTACTTGGACAGAACAAAGTCTTTCAGAAAATCTGACCAGCTTTGCTGCTGGATTGCAGGGAAAAGCAATTTCCAAACAGACAATTTCTAAATGGATTGGAAATTGCATTAGATTCTGCTACTCTTTTCATGGAAAAACTGTGCCAGCTCACATCAGGCCACATTCCACCAGAGCTACAGCCACCTCCACAGCCTTTTGGACATTTTAGAAGCAGCTACATGGAGCATTTTCCAAACATTACAACCTGCCTTTATATTCCAGATCCAGAGCAGGGTTTGCTTCTGCAGTCCTGCAGGGCATTTTAGCTATACCATCTTTGTCTTAGTGCCTACCACCCCCAGGTTGGCTATGGTATTCAACCCATATGTCAGGACTGCAGTTGCATCCTTGAAGGACATAGTACAGTTTTGTACCTACCATAAATGTAGATGTCCGATAGGTATGCAACTGCAGTCACCCTCACACCTACCCCTCTGTGGTATTCTTTTGGGTTTCTACCCCTCATTTTAGCTACCTGGGGTAATCTTTTATGGTGTATTTGTTTTTTATGTTGTTGTTGTACTTGTCTGGAATTTTTTCTCTATTTTCAAAATTTAGCCTTCCTTAGAGGGCACCTGGCATTTGGGGCAAGAAACACTGAAGAAGATGGCGTCGGCTGATGCTTTACCCCCCAGCTCTGGCCCCGTGGGGAAAGGCGACATCAGCGGACCCAGACTTTGGAATAAGGGCTGCCTGAGGCAGGACAACCCATATGTCAGGACTGCAGTTGCATACCTATCGGACATCTACATTTATGGTAGGTACAAAACTGTACTTTCCTTTTCTGCTGTGGATTGTGTACTTTAGGTTTGTAAAAGTTTTATCTGAGTTAGTGATCTTCCTTTTCTTTCTCCCCCATTTCTTATTCATATACTCTCCTGGATAGTGACTTATCTCTCGTTTATTTTCTTATTTTAAACTTTGTGTCAAAGACAGGATAGCAAGCCACTATTCACCCATCACTCCTTTTCTGCTTGTCCTTTTGTAGCTTTTCTTTATCTGTACCCATTGTGATGGCCAGGAGTAACAGTCTCATGAAGAGTGACATAGCTAGGGTGGGGTGAGATGGCCAACAGCCCCACGTGCAAAGTGTTGGAGGGCAGGATGAGCTGATTCTAATCGCTCTTTAATGTAATACTGGCTTTTAAAAGCTGGTATTGCATTTGTGATCAAACCAGAGCTCTGTAGCACTTAGTGTGGTCTAAATTGTAACAACTGCATGGTGCATTGTAGCTAACAGTTTGCTACAAGTTAAAAGTAATAATAAAAAAGCTTGCTCCTTGCAGACAGGGTTTAAACTGTAGAAAATTTGTAGCAAGCAGTTTGTTACAGTTTAAAAAGAATGCTTTTTTTTCTAAACTAAGAATGAGCACTGTAGCACTCTGTGCAGGTAGTGTATAAACTGTAGCAATTGTTTACTACATTTGTAACAAACAGTTTGCTACATTAAAAAAAATCTTTTTAAACTAAAACATGAACGCTGAAGTGCTCCATGTAGGCAGGTATAAACTTTAGCAACTGTTTGCTTCAGTTTAAAAAAGAAACCTTTTTTAAATAAATATGTTAAAGGAGGGTTGGGGGTAGGACACAGAAATGGGACCTGAATAGCTAGGGCTGGGAGGTGGGTGGGGGCACGTCATGCATCTGGCCAGCTAGCTGGTGTGCCAATAGAAGGAATGTCCATTTTTGTTCTGCTGGGGGGTACTGCTTAGATCTAACTAATAAGCTGGTCACTTATGGCTTATTACAGTGAAGTGCTTTTTATTACTCTTCACTTGAAGAACTGGGGGGGGGGGGGACTAGTTCATAGCACCGGCCCAGGATGATAAATGAACCAGCCACGCTTGTGCTCATAAGCCTCACCACTTGTATTATTAACTTTAAGAAAGAACATCAGATGTATACTACTGCCTTGAGTTACGACTAGCACTTGCCTTACCCAAATAAGCTTTACACTGAGAAGCTGAGAATGGAGTTGTATAAGAGATGCTTCTCAGTGTTTCAGCCAACTTGATATCGGACCTGTGTCTTCCAGCTCTGTCTTACCTACAGTAACTGAAATTTGGCCAAGATAATTTTTGCATGAACATGAACGAACATACACTTCTCAAATAGATACACTTGTGCACATACACACACACATGAGCACACACTGGCAAATATTTGTCTCATGGGTGAGAGCAGCAATACCTTTGTAGTGGTGGTGTCACTTTTTCTGTCTTAATAATAAGATGCAGTAAAGCAGAATAGTATCTCAAGAATACAGTCACTGTCCACTCATGAAATAAACCATCCAGAATATATCATTTGGTAACTATGGCTAAAACACTTAATATCTGAAAGATGGAAGCAGTTAATGAAACACCAGCTTTACTAATTGCCCTTTATATTCTACAAAATAAACTACCAACCACAAATTTTGTCTGAAATAAAATTAAGCTGTGTACTTTGAAACATACAGCAAATACATGCTTGCACATGGAAATATAAAACAAAGGATTTCAATTGTCAGATGCTCTTTAGAAAAATAATGTATGTAAGCTATTTTCATCCTGCTGATAACTACTAACTAAAGGCTTATTGTATTTTATCCACCTTTAACTTTTAAGAACATTTCACAGTTGTAGGAGACTTGCAAGCAACAAATTCCAGAAATGAACACATGGTTAAAAAAATGCCCTCTGCATACACTAGTAAGCAAATTCCAACAAAACTGTATGCTCTTGCACTTTGAACTTCCCAGATGTTCTTCGTGTTTCACTGTTACAGTTATCACATTTGGGTTATCTGCTTGCAGGTAGCCCTCAGTTGGCTTGATTATCAAAGTCTTGGGTCCTGCGTCAGTTGCTGTCTCATCTTCCATGACGTCCGGTAGTCAGGGGAATAAAGCATGCAACCAACGCCATTACATCAGTCTTTCTTGCCGTGCGGTGCCCAAAGCAGAATCAGTTCGCAAGTGTTGGTCGGCTGACTCCTGAAATTTTCGTTTTCGAGTTTCAGATCCGAAGTCTTCAACTAATCTAAGTACCCTGTTGGGGATCCTTTTTCTTGCTCTAAACAGATGTCAGTAGAAGTTAACAATTGTATTTCTTATGGAAAGAAAATACCTCATAAAGATTTTAATTCACACTGCATTCCTTGTTTAGGCCCAGACCACGCCATACCTCGCTGTCTGTTTTGTGCCTTATTCAAACCTCGTACTATTTGTCGTCAGTTCATTTTCACAACTAAATATGTTGGTACTTGGTTCAATTATCCAGAAATGGCTTCGGTAAGCCACCCGACTACTGACATTCCGAAAAAAACACAAAGATAAAGACAGAGACAGACTGCATAGGTACAAAGCTGCGATGACACTTCTCCTAAGCTAGTCGCCAGTTCACCGGTGCTCAGTGAGGCGTTTTCGCAGCCCCTGATACCCGCTACTTCAGATTCGCAGGCCTCTACTGAGACCCATTCGGAGTCAGGTATGCTGCGAGATGCTTCTTCGACTGTGGAACCTGCGGATGTCTCTACCTTGGATGGGTCCAGAGCCGCTGTGCAGGCACCGGCTTCTGAGGGTGTATTCAGGCCTACTAACTTGCATATTAAACTGATGCCATCTTCCTCTTCAAGGCCTAAAACTTGATCCAGGCCCAGAAAACCGACGCCCAGACTACATGGTCAGGCCCCTATGCCTAAAAAACAAATGATAAGAATGGCTGAAGATCTTATTACTCTAATCAGGGGAAGCCAGCCTTCTCCCTCTAAGAGACCTAGGACTGATTTTCATTCTGATTCTTCTGATCAGGAATCTGATATTTCTGTTTTCTCTGATGACCAGGATTTGCCCTTATCTACCTATGATGATTCTGATGCAGAGGACTCCATTCTGTCTGCTTCCCCTCCAGAGGATTTCTCTTTTGGTGAAACTCTGCACTCTTGGGGAGCATTTCCACTGGGAAAGCCAGGATTACTCTGATTCCAAAAAGAGGCTGAGGGAATTCTTACTCCTACCTCAACATAGGCCTTTAGCTATCCCTCCTGTACTGGACATTGCAGATGATGCCTTCTCAGAATCTAGCCTGGCCCCTGACACTTTACCTCCTGCTCCCAGAAAACCTGACAGGTATTACAGGGTTCTAAGTTTCATTACAGAGTACCTGACTCTCACAAGTTCCTCTTTAAATTTCCACCTGCGGTTCCTGAGACCATTTCACAGGGACGCAAGGGCATTAAGGCTACTACTACCAAAAACCCTACCCCCTCTGATAGAGATTCCAGGGCGCTGGATAGATGGGGTAAGAAGGTATACACTTCTGCAACTTTGGCCATTAGGACCTTAAACTGCCAGTTTCATATGTTAAGTATCAGCAGTGTATTATTGGATTGCTTAAACAGAAAATGATGTTGATTCCTGACTGTGCTGAAAATAGAGAATTACAGGATTTAATGCATTCTGCTGAACAAGTTGGAAAACATACTTTGCAATGTGGTTTTGATTCATCAGAGGCATCTTGCAGGGCTGCTTTCATTGGGTCTGTACTTAGAAGGCATGCTTGACTTCAGGAGCAATCTTTGCCAGATTATGTTAAAGCTAAATTACTGGATGCTCCCTTAAACCAAGACCGCCTGTTTGTCAACAAAGCAGAAGAAGTACTTAAAAGGATGGAGGAAAAAGCTAAATCTATGCAAACTGTTAAATATTTCCTGCAAGTACAGCCTCCCAGATTTAGTAGGCATTAGTCCTCTAAGAATTGGTCCTTTCCTGCCTCTTCCAGGCCTTCAGTCCAAACCCAGAACCAGCAGAAGACCCAGGCTTCTGTCCCAAGGTACTCACAGGCCCAAGCAGTGGGGGGGGGGGGGCTCCCACTTCCAAAGCAGGGAGTAGTAAAACTCCCCCATATGGTAAACTGTCTCATTGACTTAACTTTAAACCTTCCAGGCCCTGCACAACCGACTGTTCCTTTAGGGGGAAAAAATTGCCCTGCATGCCAAAAATTGGGAACACATTACCCAGGACAAATGAGTTTTAAATATAGTTTCCCAAGGATACAGATTCCACTTCCACTCCTTACTAACCCCAGATGGTTGGCCAGACCTACCCCCAAATCAGTGGGCAGAGGCTCAAAAGCAAGTTCTCTCTCTTCTAAGCATCAGGGCTATTCAACCTGTCCCAGAAGAAGAATGGGGGGCAAGGTTTCTACTCAAGACTTTTCCTGGTACCCAGAAAATATAATTCCTGGCGTCCTATCCTTGATCTATCTATCCTAAATACCTTTTTGGTAATCCAAAATTCAAGATGCTAACTCTTCAGCTGTTTCCCATGCTAGGCAAAAATGCCTGGTTGGCAACACTGGATTTAAAGGAAGCCTACCTGCACATCCGAATAAGGGAATCTTGCAGAAGATACGTATGCTTCAGAGCAGGCTACATGCACTATCAGTTCTCTGCACTGCCCTTTGGCTTATCTACTGCGCCCAAGGTATTCACAAAGTACCTAGCTCCAGTCATTAAATTTTGCAGACAAAGAAATATTCAGATATACCCTTACCTGGATGATTGTCTAATTCAGGCAGAAAGCCAGGACATACTATTAAATCATCTGGCATTTGTAAAGAAATTGCTAACTTCTCTGGGGTACACCATAAACAAAAAGAAATCACATCTTGTACCCTGCTAACAAATTGTATTCCTGGGAGCAAGCTTGAATACAACTTCCCAGATGGCCTACCTCACGCCAGAGAAACAAGTTCATTTGACAGCCTACTTCAAACTATGGGCACAAAGACCCAGCTATCTGCAAGGAAAATAGTGTAAGCCCTGGGGTTCATGGCCACTTGCATTCTACTAATTCCATATGCAAGACTGCAGATGAGGAAACTACAATGGTATCTAAAAAGCCTATGGTGTGAACATTCTCGGGATCTAGAGTCAATGATTCCTATCATTCCTTGTCTAAAGATAGAGTTCTTTTGGTGGGCAGAGGCCTGCCACCAAAACAAAGGACTGCCATTCACTCTACCCCCTGCCGCCCAAACCCTAACAGACGCATCAGACTATGCATGGGGGGCTCACTTGGTAGGGCAGTGCATTCAGGGCAAATGGAACCCACGTCAAATGCACCTGCATATCAATCAAAAAGAAATGTTAGCTGTACAAGAATGCTCTGACCGCCTTCAAGGACCACATTCTTCCAGGACAATTATTGGTAAAGACGGACAACACCACAGTTTTATGGAACACAGCCTTGAGCTACCAAGTGCACCTACAAGCTCAAGTCCTGCCAGGAAAGCTAAATACACTGGCAGATGAACTAAGCAGAAATCTCATGGAACCACATGAGTGGAAACTGGAACCAAAGATATTCAACATGTTGTGAAACAAATGGGGGAGCCCAGAGATAAACCTGTTTGTCTCCCCTCAGAACTACCAATTGGACAAGTTTTGCAGAAGGACTCCCCACAAACAATCTTGGAAAGTGGATGCCCTGTCCTTCACCTGGAAAAACATATCAGTTTATGCCTTTTCCTCTCTGCCTCTCCCTATCCAAAGTGCTACTAAAGATCAAACAGGACAAACCAAGGACAATACTGATTGCACCAGACTGGCCATGCCAACACTGGTACCCCTTCTTGCGCAGTGTGTCACTGTTGGCACCATGGCACCTGCCTCAGACCCCTACCCTGCTGTCCCAGCAGGAGGGCCGGATTCTGTACCCACAGCTTCAAACCCTGACCCTTGCAGCCTGATCTCTCTGTTACCATCCCTCAGTAAGCAAGTGATGGTTGTCATTCTGGAGGCAAGGAGGCCTAGTACTAGAAAGTCCTATGCTGAAAAATGGAAAAGATTCCATACCTAAACAGATTTTTACACTTTGTGCTGATGTTCTTCATGTTTCACTGTTGCAGTTATTACATTTGGGTTATCTGCTTGCAGTAGCCCTCAGTCGGCCTGATTATCAAAGTCTTGGGTCCTGCGTCAGTTGCTGGCCCTTTCTTCCGTGACGTCAGGTAGCCAGGGCTATAAAGCATGCAGCCAACACCATTACATCAGTCTTTCTTGCCATGCAGTACCCGAAGCAGAAGCAGTTCGCAAGTGCTGGTCGGCCTACCCCTGAAATTTTCATTTTCGAGTTTCAGAACCAAAGTCTTCAACTAAAGCCAAGTACCCCATTGGGGAAACTTTTTCTTGCTCTAAACCGATGTCCGTAAAAGTCAATAATTGTATTTCTTGTGGAAAGCAAATACCTCATAAAGATTTTCATTCATACTGTATTCCTTGCCTAGGCCCTAACCACAACGAACCTCGCTGTCGGATTTGTGCCTTATTTAAACCACAAACTATTCATTGTCAGTACTTTTTCACTTCTAAATATTTTGGTACTCAGTTCAGTTATCCAGATATGTCTTTAAGCTACCCGACTACCGACATTCTGAAAAAACGCAAAGATAAAGACCGAGACAGGCCACCAAGTGTCAAAAGCTGCCAACGACGCTTCTAAGCTAGTCACCAGATCGCCAGTACTCAGTGAGGTGCTATCGCAGCCCCTGATACCCACTACTTTGGATTCTCAGGCCTCTACTGAAACCCATTCGGAGTCCAGTATACCACGAGATGCTTCAACTGTGGAACCTGCGGATGTCTCTACCTTGGATGGGTCCTGAGCCTCTGTATTCAGTGGATGCTCTGTCCTTCAGCTGGAACAATCTATCAGTTTATGCCTTTCTTCCTCTGCCTCTCCTCTCCAAAGTACTACTAAAGATCAAACAGGACAATCCAAGGATAATATTGATTGCACCAGACTAGCCATGTCAACACGGGTACCCCCTCTTGCGCAGTGTGTCACAGCTGGCCCCATGGCAACTGCCTCAGACCCCTACCCTGCTGTCTCAGCAGGAGAGCCAGATTTTGCACCGCCAGCTTCAAATCCTGAACCTGGCAGCCTGGCTAATTACCTAATCTCTCTATTACCATCCCTCAGTAAACAAGTGTTGGATGTAATTTTGGAGGCAAGAAGGCCTAGTACTAGAAAATCTTATGCTGAAAAATGGAAAAGATTCTGTGTCTGGAACCAAACTCAAGGGATGGCCACAGCAGCGCCTAATTTACCTCAGATTCTTCAGTACTTAACTGAGATGATTCACAAGGGCCTTTCCTTTTTCTCCATCAAAATTCACGCCTCAGCCATTTCAGCTCATTACAACACAGAACCACCCCTCTTTTCTCATCCACTGCTGAAGCAGTTCCTCAGAGGGGCCAAAAACTTAAGACCACCCAGGAGAGCCCCAACTCCAGCCTGGGACCTTAACTTTGTATTGGAAAAACTCACTCTTCCTCCTTTTGAGCCAGCTGCAAATGCAGAGATAAAATTCTTTTACTTGTGGCATTTGCTGCAGGGGCAGAGGGAAGGCTATTTCAAATCAAATCACCTCCAAATGGATAGGCCATTGCATTCGTTTCTGCTATAAGCACCATGGAAAACCTATCCCACAGGGGATTAGACCCCATTCAGCCAGGGCTGCATCTACCTCTACAGCCTTTCTCGGAGGTGTCCCTACCAGAGACACCCTAGAAGCTGCTACCTGGAGTTCTGTACATACTTTCACCAAGCATAACCATTTGCCAATTTTCTCTAAATCCAGAGCTGGCTTTTCCACTGCAGTCTTGCAGGGCCTTATAGCTGGTCCTAATGCTATCTAAATTCCTCCCCCTATCCATAGCTTTGGGAATCTACCCAAATGTAATTGACTGCCACAGTGAAACACGAACAACATAGTACAGTTGTGTGCACTTACCATAAATGTACATGTTCAACTGTATTCACTGTTGCAGTCCTGGTTACCCTCCCTCCAGCACTTGACTTATTTTGGCTATACCTCTATTCTCCTTTACTATACTTAAAAGCTTTGTGGTGCATTTGCTTTTTTGTTGGAGGTATAACCTTGTGTGTGTGTGTGTGTGTGTGTGTGTGTGTATATGTGTGTGTATATGTATATGTATATGTGTGTGTGTATATATATATATATATATATATATATATATGTGTGTGTGTATATATATATATATATATATATATATATATATATATATATTGCTTCTCATTAAGGGGGGCACCTGACATCTGGGGCAAGAAAAATTGATGTAATGGCGTTGGCTGCATTCTTTATACCCCTGACTACCTGACGTCACGGAAGATGAGACAGCAACCTACGCAGGGCCCAAGACTTTGATAATCAGGCCGACTAAGGGCTACTGCAAGCTGATAACCCAAATGTAATGACTGCAACAGTGAATACACTCGAACATCTACATTTATGGTAAGTGTACACAAATGTACTTTCTGCTTTTTTCCCCTGAGGGTGTGCAAACTGAAGTATGGTTATTATAATAAGTTAAGGAGATGTAGAGAGCACAACCCCCAAACTACACCCAGAACAATTTTTTTTATTAAACAAAACAAACAAACAAAAAAAACATTGTTTTGATGATTATTGGTGGAGCAGGTTCACATGTAATAGTACAATAGAAGTTGTCTGATAGTTAATCACAGAGAATTAAGGCTCTAAGCTGTTTTTGTCCAGGGTATATCCCATCCTACTCTGTCCTTGTGTGAAAGTTAGTTATCCAGATAGTTCCCTCATGTCACTCCTGAAAAGGAATACTCTGTCCATTGGACTTATCCAGTCAGCAAATGAACAAAATATAGTAAAATAAAAAAGCCTTCTTGAGATAACACCAAGCAATGAAATTTAGAGGAGGATTGAATAGGACTTTTTTTCTGTAAGGGACTCTCAGTGCAGTGACAGTTTTAACACCTCTGCAGTAATGTAGAGAGAGGGGACTGTCAATTCCTCTTAAGCTACAAAAGAAAATCCCGAACAAAGGCCTGCAATTTAGCTACTTTTCTGGCTGTAGCTGGATAACTTTTAAGTATAGTATAAAAGAAGGTCTGAACCAAACATAAATGAGAGTGATTAGAGACAGAAAAGTAGCAGTCCTTTTACAGAAGGTAAAGAAGATAACAGTAGCTCTCACAAATCCCATTATATGTCAATGGCATGGGAATTCGCAGTTACTTCCTTATGTCTAGAATGAGTCATACAAAGCATTATGGGAAAGAAAACGGGTTGAGGGAGAACAAGATCACATTGATACATCAAGCCCCATTGGTAGCCATGTTGTGGAAAACAGACTAAAAATACAAGTAAAGCACTTAGAGTGACTTTGATGTGTTAAAATAGGTCAGAAAACAAAGATAAAGTGAAAAAAAATTTTTTTTTTAGTTCTAGGGTGGAGTTTTCCTTTAATGTTTTTCACATTGCAAGTGTTGCATTAATGAATTGTGATCTTATAACTATTGTGACTGTGTTCTACTATATAAGCAGTGTTAAAGGTTTGAGGCAGTCTAAACATTCGTTCAGCATTCCTTTTCCACAGCTGTTTATAATTATTCACTTGGCTGGAGTCTTCGACTAAGATATACTACTGATTTGGGATCAGGCAATGGAACTTGAAATGTATCTCCCTTTGAAGAAACTTTTCTCGGTGCATCTCTCAGGATGTGTTTTGAAACTTCTAATTACACAATAAATTCTTAGCTTTACGTGGGGCTGATTGGCATAAGGGTCCATTCATAGCCTACTTGAGCTTCTGGAATGCCTGCTGACAAGCTGTTATCCAGATAACCTTATCTGGCCTATTCTTTTGTGTATGGTTTCTAAGAGGAGAGGCTGCCATAGTAAACTGGACAAATCATTAATGATTAAAAGCAACACTCATACCTGTATTTTGTTAAAAGGGGTAGGCCAGATCTGTATGCCATCTACCTTAGTACTCTGTGGTCGAAACTTTTTACCACCTATTTGAACACCAGTATAACATACATTTGCCGTTCCTGCCTGACATTTATTTGCCTTAATGATCCTCTAGTGTAGCGAACATGTTCCTGCCAAAACGGACTATAGATAATGATAGCTTCTGTTTAAGGAAGAGCACCATCTCCAACAAAGATGCCTCTGGAAAGTTGTTTTAGCCCTTTTCATGCTAAAGGGCATCTTGGTCAATTTCATGCAGCCAGAATGGCGCAACAAATGCTGATCTCTGTTTTGCTGCAGATTCAATAGTTTCTGCCTGTAAACCTTGGATCAGTAGTAGTTGAATAATTAGCCCCATCCCACTGCTGCAAAGCTTCAGTTTTTCTGGACATGGGGTGAGTATCTGATTTTGTGTGATGCTTCTTGTTGTCCTTGAGGAACCTCATGCTGCCATCCTTTTTCAGCACTGGCATTACTAATTTGGCCCATGAAATTCTGGATTACCACCCCATCTTGTGTCTTCTGCAGTTGTGGTTTGTTTGGCTTGCTCAGGCAGTCTGTACGAAGCCTGTTTGATTGGCCTCCCACCATGTGGGTAGTTTCTGATTTAGTCCCAAAGACTTTGGAGGACTCCTCAGATTTCCTGAAACTGGGTAGGGGAAGACTGCAGTAGGAGCACTACCTCATCCATAGAAGTGTTGATCCAAGATATAATGCGAAGGTCTACCAGCAGAAATCCTTATGATTCCTTTTCTAACTCTTTGCAGATATTGAGTACCATTGAGTCACTGTAAGGGTAGGGCTTGACCAGATTAATGAACATGATTCCCACAACATATTTCACATCACCTGCCTTCCACACAGCAGTGAAGTGATCCTCATGCTGCCTGCAGCTTATACATTTTGGCTGAAATCCTCCTACGTCAGTGCCTTTGGTCTGATACTATACTCTCGGGTCCTTGATGTGCAGTCATAACACACCTTTTGTTACTGTTGTGGTTGTGCAAGGTGCTCCTGTGCTAACTCAGTGAGCTCTGCAAGTTTAGTCTTAAATTCAGGTTGTACTGCACAACAGAGTCCTTGTGATTCCATTCACCCTCCACTCATCATGAATTAACTCTTGGGACCCCTTCTTTTTGTGGAGATAGTCATGCAAATGCCAGACACCTGTGGATATTTGGGTATCTCTTTATCCAAACAGGAGATTGGGCACATACTTGTTATACTTCTGTTTAAACTTGAGTAAAAGTAAACATTTCCATCGAACCTTTCACTTTTGGGTAGTTGGTGGTACACATGGCTGGTTGCCAGTTCCCCAGTGTGCAGGATCTGAAGGTGTGAGCTGCCATGTTTTAAGAGTGTGGCCAGGCCAAGCAAGGAGCCCTAATATTGTGGCTTACTGGGGATTTTCTCTTCCTTCCTATGACAAGCAGGGCTGTTGCCTCATCAGGTGGGTGTGAAATGCAATCATGAGAGAAAGGCATCCCAAGTATGAGATGGTACATTTCTCTGTACCCATATGTAGCTGCACAGTTCCCATTTTGGCCCCAGTATTCCATTTGGAGCTTGCAAAGTTGCATGCCTCCTTCTCCCATGGATGACGTGAACAGACAAGTGCTTTATCATTCCTCTTCCACCCAGTCAGCACTAACAGGACCCTGAGGCATGAGTCAAACTTGGGTCACTTGGGGTCATAGTTAGGGCTTCATTCTTATAAACCACAGAGCTTGTGTAAGCCTCCTTGTTGTATAACACATGCCAAGAGGACTTGAAAAACAAATATCATTGCTTATAGTAGGCCCCTGGAATTACCATCTGCTTCACCACTTCTTCCTCTAACCCCCCCTTCAGTATTCATTCTGTGTACAGTAACTTATTGTCCCATTATGCCCTCCCCTTGAGAGTCTATGGCCTCTGTGGCTTCCTTGGTGGATTTCTGTAATGTGGTATTTGAGTGCTCTGCCTAGCTCACCTTTTTGTGATTTCTACACTTCTTTTTTTGGAAAATGTCAAACCTTTTTTTCACTACCACATGGCTTAGATTTAGGCTTGCTGCTACCAACCATCTTGTTCTCTGAAGCAGCTGCTTCCAGAGGAAGTTTGTTGCCTTTTGACTGCTACATCTCAAGATCAGGCTTTCTGCTACTACCTAGTTCTTCGCCAAAGTAGCCTTTTCACCAACCTGTTTTGGAGGTGTGTATACTGGCTTGGCCTTCACCAGCCTGTTTTGGAGGTGTGTATACTGGCTTGGCCTTCACCAACCTGTTTTGGAAGTGTGTATACTGGCTTGGCCTTCACCAACCTGTTTTGGAGGTGTGTATACTGGCTTGGCCTTCCCCAACCTGTTTTGGAGGTGTGTATACTGGCTTGGCCTTCCCCAACCTGTTTTGGAGGTGTGTATACTGGCTTGGCCTTCCCCAACCTGTTTTGGAAGTGTGTATACTGGCTTGGCCTTCCCCAACCTGTTTTGGAAGTGTGTATACTGGCTTGACCTTCCCCGTGCGCTTACTTTCTTGCATGTCTGTGTATAATTGCATGTGCACAAGATGATGGATCCTCCAAATCAGTTCCTTAAATTGTCTGCCAGGATTTCATCAAGCACTGCCATGTACCGTTTTCCCTGGCCACACTGCAAGTCCAAGGGAACTTTGGTTAATGCTACCTGAAAATGTTTTTCTTACATTACCCTAACAGGAGTGGACTGCCAGGCATGTTATGTTCCTGGGTAGCAAGGGCAGGCTTATTTTGTTGTGTGATGTAGCATCCTTTCTAGTAATACTTTGTTTGCACTATATCAGGATAGGACACTGAGCCTTGTGAAAATGTGTACTGGTCACAGTATTGTGGAAAGCAGCTGCTACCCCCCCCCCCCACAAAGGCATTAATGGAGGTGATGTCACAATGGTGCCACCTCCACTAATGCCTTTATGTGGCTTTTATTTAGCATCCTATGACAGATAACAGTGGGACTAAATGTGACTCCCAGTTGGTTACGGTGGAAGCATTTAACTTGAAATGGAATGGAATAAGTGGCTTCCCTTTTGTCTTTGGAGCATGGCGTGTGGGTTCATTTATATCCATCTATAGTACAGTGTAGTCATGCCTTGCCAGCAGCATAGGGGTTACCTTCTTTGCTCATGTCAAGCTGAAGTATGTTATTGGTCTGCCAACTAGATTCTCCTATCTGCAGGGTGTATTCCGAGATGGCTACTCATCCACATATGAACACACCTGCTCAGTTCTTCAATGAAGTCCGTGTCAGTGCTGCGGCTTTTTTCCCCTTTTTTCTCTAAACTTTTGTTTTCTCGAAGGTCTAGGTTTTCAAATGTACAGTTGTAAACATCTTACAGTCATGTCCAAAAGTAGATGAGATTATATCTTTGGCCAGTACCTCTCATCAGTTTTGTGTTGATTAAGATGGCCAGCTAAAACTATTAAATCATCCCCCTGTTTGTAATGAGGAAACAGTTACTCACCTTGGCCTCTAGTGCTGGCTTTTCTCTTCTACTACTCACATGCATCTTATTTTCATGTTCATACTGCTTCACTGTCTAATTTTTGCTGTTTCTCTCGCCACTGCTTCTTATGCCGATGTTGTCTTTCCTTCTCTAATGCTTCATGCTCTCGCTTCCCTTTCTCCTGTCAGGCTTCATGTTGTCTCATTTTATCTGCTGCTTTGATTTCCATATATTTCTTCTCCATCTGCAGTCTGTTTAGTTCAAGCCTGGGTTTCAAATTCTGTGACACTTTTTCTGCATTCTGCATGCCTACAGAACACCTACAGCCCCCACCAGGCCATCTCTGGGTCCAGTGACCTGAACATTGATTGCATAAAAGGCAGGTATTCTGATCCTAGTTCAAACCACTGTGGTGGAGTCTTCTTGGTTTTCCCTTTTTCCTAATGTGCGCAAAAATAATAAACAATGCAGTAAATATTGAGCAGCATTTACTGCTATACATTTATCTTGTGAGTACAAAGTTATGCATACACTTTGGTGAGATAACTGTTTTTGTAGGCTTTATAAGTTCAGTTTATAGTATCCAAACTGCTGCTGATTTTACCATCTTTCTTGTCAGTCCAGTGCTATATTAACAACAGTAGCTGAAGCTTGGCTAAGATCATTTTGCTTACACACACACACACACACACACACACACACACACTATACTTTCCAGTTGGAGCTACAGATGGCCTTATAGTACCAGTGCCACTTTTTCTTTTCTTTATTGTGTCATGCTGCCACCAGCTGCACCAGTGTAGAACACCAGGAATGCAGTTACTGACCACTCTTAAGTACAAGGCAACCATAATATAACTAACTAGTTATTTATTATAATTAACATCAAGTTATTTATTATTTGTTGACTGGATAAGTGGACCAGTGTATGACCCTTTTAAACCATCACCCGAGCTACAAAGCAGTAACAATAACAGTATGTATTGCATATAATTTTATGTTGTGCACTAAAGAGGTTACAAAGATACACGACAATGTTCATGAAAGAACTGATGTCTGTAAATGTTAAATAATAGAAAATAAGGTTGAAGCAGCAGACCAAGTACATAGATAACAAACTGGTATGTGTAATTCCACACAGACTATGCAGTGAATGAATGTTTGCTAAATACATTTGATGTTTATACAGTTAAAGGCCTTATGTGTGTACATAGCAAAAGGGAAAAGATGCAGTAAAAGAAAAAAAATGTCACTAGAATGTCTCCTGAGTCCCTGGAACCAGGTACATGTACAATGTTTATATGAGTTGCAATTTTAGATTTGTTTTGGTTAAATAATGAGAGATTATCATTTGTTGTTTTGTTATATTTGATGAAAAGATGTTCCACTAGGGTAAGGCTGGTTTATTGAGATGTTTTTCACAGGTAGCTATAAAAAATTATGTTCACTTAGAATAGGAATGTCATTGTTTTTTAGGGAGTATGATATTCCATGTAAGAGGAACGTATTTGTTGAATGGGACACAATCCATCCTTTAAAACTTTAAAAGTCAAAGTGCTGAGTGAAAAGCCTTATTGATGATGTAACCATTTACTTTTAAACAACGGCTAAAGCAGTCATTGTTGAAACTGTTAAAGCCTACAGTTTATAATATGCCAGGATACGTGTACCACAAGAGACGAGCTTTAGAAAATGAACATTAAAATTATTTACTTGAAATAAACAAAATTTATCAGTGCAGTTTGTTAGATTAAATATGTAGCAAATGACTACTTCCTCAGGGAAATTTAAAATAAAATATTTTATTAGGCAGATAACATATAGAGAAACAGCTGTTTTTTGCCCTGCTGGTTATCTTCCTTCTTCTTTCGGCTTTTCCCGGTTAGGGGTCGCCACAGCGGATCATTGTCCGCTTATGACTGGCAGTGGAGTTTTACAGTGTTGAGTTGCCAGCCCGGCTCCCAACCATCCACAGAAGGCACACACACGCACACAGTCACACCTAGAGCCAATTTAGTGTGTCCAATCCACCTACAGCATGTCTTTGGGATGGGGAAGGAAACCCATGCGACCACAGGGAGGACATGCAGACTCCGCACAGAAGGACCCCAGCCGAGGATCGAACCGTTGAATCTCTTGCTGTGAGGCGGCAACGCTAACCGCTGCACCACCGTGGCCGCCCTTTTGCCCTGCTGTTATACAACAACTAAAGTTTTACAGTGTTCTGTCTGCTCTGACTTTTAAGAACATTTTGCACTTATGGGAGACGGGGAATGAATTCTAAAATTAGCTTTCATTTCAACAAAAGTCCTCTACATGCTTTAGAAGGCAAGACTAACTGAGCTGTATGCTTCTATACTTCAAGCATAGAAGAGCCTGCATTTCTTATTTTCAGCTTGAGACAGAAAATTCAAGTGTAAGCTTTCTGTTTGCACAGACACTTGTTTTTGAATAATCTGTTAACTGTGATAATATACTTTGAAAAGTAAGCTTAGAGAAAAAAAGGTGTGATACAGATCTATATAAAAATTACTACATGATCTTCAACAGATTATACATTTTTCTTATAATTCTACTTCATGTCTTATTGGAAAGACAGTTATATTTTATACAACTCTTACTTTTTTTCTAGTGAAAAAGTAAGCACACTTGCTTTACCTCAATACATCTCTTCAACACAATTTTACTCATAAAACTTTCTAATTAGAGAAGCCGTTCATTTTTAATGTAAATTTTGTTAACCTGGTTATCTGTCTAGGAAAATGCCTAAGGAGGAACTCTCTGGAGATAAATTTAGTAGCAGTCACTGCACAGCATGATTCCGATCATGGTCACATAGTGTAATATAAAGGAATCTTTTGACTGAAACAGCAGCTCTACAAATGTAAAGCATTCGGATATAAACGTGGCAGTGTGCCAGAAATGATATAGTAATGGGATTACAGGACAGTAGTGTCATATCAGGACATTTACAAAGTATGTGGTGACCAAAAAATGAACCTTTCCAAAATTATAATGTTCTGTACAGAGGTGTAACAGTTAGTGTTAGTGAACACAAAGAGAAAAACAACGGTGCAGTTGCTGTGAGGGATAATGCAAAATTAGAGCATACACAAGGAAATGGGCAGAAGATTGATTTAAGTACAGTGTTTTGTTGACAAGAGGATGTTTCAAAGTTGAAAATCCCTGATTATGAAGAAAGAAAGAATAAAGTTCACCCAGAGACTTGTACAAAAGAAATAAAAGGTTGTTCTGTCAGTTTTGTACAGAGGGTTAAGGCTGTGAACTGTTAACAAGTTGCTTTGTGTAGTTAGGGGTCTACTTGCTGTGTGACACTAAGCAAGTCACTTAATCAGTGCTCCTCGTCTGCCTTCAAAAACGACATCCGGGTGCAGTGGGCTTACCTGGTTAAATAAATAAGAAAGAGAGAAAGATGGCACAGGATATTTTGACTGGTGGAATCATTAAATCATCTGTGAGACAGAGAATGGATTTGTATGCCCTAATGCATTGTCACCTATGTCAACGGAAGGGTTTCTCTTTATGCCTTATTGTTCTGCTAGGGGCAGGTATGCATTACTGTGTCTTACATGCACACACATGCTTCTGTACATATGTAGTGCAACCATGTCTGCCTGCCTCGTCAGTTACATATGTGTAAGTGTAGCACCCCGGGTCTCTACCAGAGAGCAGTACAGGATACAGTTGCAGTGGTCTGTACTCCCTGTCTTAGAGATAGGTGATCTGGGTACCAACTGTTACTCAGTACTACTGCCCATCTGAATCTTTAACTTTCTAGGTCACTAATTCGTCCGTGTTAACCAGCAGAGCAGGTAGACAATAAAATATCTTCTGCTGGGCTAACATAAGTTCTACAGTACAGCCTACTCCGTATTTATTTTATTTTATTTATTTTATTTTATTTTTATTGTTGTCAGCTGGATTAATGTCCATTTTGGAATGGGGCCGGAGAGTGGAGGAGGAGGAAACAAACATTAGAGGGAAAACAGTTATAGGAGGGAAGAAATATAAGTAATAAAAGGGAAGAATATAAGTACAAATATTAAATATCTTAGAACACTAAGTACAAAATATATAATAAAAATTTTTTTTTTTTTTTTTTTTTTTTTTTTTTTTTTTAAGATCACATGTGAATTTCCCTTTTATGCGATACTAAACAATGTATTGTCAGCTTGTAGGATATATTACTGAAATTACTTGTTTCTAGTACCCACAACCACACACTGCATTTTACATCTCCAAAAGTAATTCCTATATAGAAGAGTTACACTATGTACACACGCATACATACAAAACTGTGATACCAGTACATGTATTCCTTTTTACAGACTGACCATGCAGTTTACTGGGAGATATGACTGGAGAGGTTCTTAAATGTTAGAATTTATAGACATGAGTAAACTTGAAATCTATTTGTTAGATATTACTGATTTTAGATTTATCAGCCCAAAAAGTCTTGCATGTAAAGCCAAGGAATGTATCATAACTGGCATATTTAACTGTGATATCAAAAGTCTTATCAGACTCAACCCACAACAATTTGGTTTTAAGAGTAGATCCTATCTAGTGAATCTTGTGACCTTCTTTGAGATGGTTACTCAGGCCACAGACTGTGGGCAAGCTGTTCACTTGGCATACTTTGACCTTGTCAAAGCATTTAATACCATACCACATGCAAATACAAGCTAAAAGAGCTCCAGATAGATTCATATATGGTTAAGTGGGTATCCAGCTGGCTTGGAGACAGGACTCGTATGGTAAGAGCAGGGGATGCATCCTTGAAGAGCATGAAAGTGACCAGTAGAGTTCATCAGGAATCTGTGCGGTCACCTCTGCTGTTCATTATCTACCTCTCAGATTTCCACTTGTCAAATGAAGATCTCTGGTTAACAAGGTTCATGGATGTGTATAAGCTGGGAGCCATTGTCAAGTACCCCTCGTGACAGACAGGCACTTCTGTAAGAGTTAAACTATTTTTTAGTGGCTGGTATGCCAAAAAAAAAAAGGATCCAAATCAATGCCAAAAATTCTAACATTATAGCATTTGATGATCACCCCCAACTCCAGCTTCTATTATAGATAACGGACCACATCAAAATGAAACGGTAGTGAGAGACCTAGGCACTTGGTCTGACCATCTTCTTGTGATGGTAGTAAAGAAATCCTTTTACCTTGTTGAGCTCATTGTAAAAGGTATTCCTTCCAGATCAAAAGAACTCTTTACCTCCTTGTACTAAAAATGATTAGACCCATAATTCATCACAATACCCCATTTGAGAAATACATTAGTAAGCGTATCAAGCAATTGGAAAGACCCCAGAGGCATTTAACTAAAATGATCATGGGGTTTAAAGGCCTGAGCTGCCAAGAAAGACTAGAGGCTTTATCTCCGCAGTTTCATATAGACTGCCTGTGCCTTGCTATAAGTCTATAAGGGATCCAGTGGCCAGTAATTCCTATACTACAATAAATCAAACAGTCCAGCTAATAATAGTTAGTGAGATCTAAATCTGCTACAACAAATAAGGCAAGATGGATGAATAGATTTTTCACTTGGCACCCACCCCATTTCTGTAGCTGTCTTCCTGTCCAAGTTGAGCATTGTGACACATTGTCTGCCTTTAAAAAGGAGCAGGACAACTAGATGGATATTCACAAATTCACCTCTGGTATGTCTGATGTGGTCCACCTTGAAAAGGGAGGCAAGGCCTAAGGGTGAGTACTGCCAAGGCAGAAATGGCCTCATGGATCAGTTGCCTTATAACTCCTGTGATCCTTTTAAAATGTCCTCTACACACCAAGTCAGAATCCACACAGAGGTCAGAATATTTGCACATTTTCTGAAGTGCAGATTTCAGAAGGAAATACATTGATTGCTGTCATGCATGTGTATTGTGTTGATTGCAATACCCATAGTGCACCACAGAAGGCAGGAGCATGGCATTCTAAAACATCAGGCTCTGCCATCTGTCTGTGTGCAGTGGTAGTGAAATGGACGTAGTCCATGACATCTTCCAAGAAGCAGTAATATGTCTCATATTAGGAAGGTTAAAAATGGCCTCGGTCCCAAAATGATTCAGTAAGGCCATCCACACGCCAGCAGTATCATGCCAAATCTGCATCAGTGGCCATTGGTGTCCTTGGAGGACCACTTCACATTGAATTTCCTGAAGCTGATATGTGCAGAGGTACACATATAACTGCACATGCATGCATATGTTGAGATTCTGTGACCACTTTTTGATGAGGAATACATAACACTTGAATAATCAATACACTGACATACTCGACCACCAGACTAGTTAGATTAGGGCTTTCTGTATCACAGGCACCCTTGCTTTTCCAAGTAGTGCCATAGTGTGCTAAAACAGGAGCTGTGCATGTTGTGGGGCTTTTTGTATTATGAACCAGCTTACATTCCTGGTTTGTTGCTCATTTGCGTGCTACTGTGTAGCATCAGTGCCCGTATGATCCCCAGTCTCTACTAAATACATTTGTCTCTGAACAGTAGAGTACTTCATGACATGAAATGTAGAACGTTTACTGTTTAACTGGTAAAATCCCCACATGACGAAGATATCCATTCGCAGTTTAAAAGAATAACTATGTTAACATATAATAAAGTACTACAGTTACAAAAATAGCTCTATAAAGACTCAAAAATACATGGGAAATTGTAGATACTTATATAATTTATAGACTCATTGATTCATAGGTGTTTACTAGGCTAACCACCACAAGGGCCTTTTAAAGCTTAGCCATGCACCCCAAATCTGTGGCAAGTTCTCATACCATTGATAAGGGTAAGCAGGGACTTTGGAGGTAGAATAACATTTACAAGCAGGGGCCTGGGAGATTAACTACTTGCATGCTGCCTGTGTCCTTTGGAGACAAATGACAAGCCAGGGTTGAATTTCCTGTTCCCTATCCAGTTGTCCAAGTTGCAGTTGAATTGGGTTAGGAAGGAACTTTGCTTCACATGGACAGGAATCCTGTTCCAGAGAAGGGGTAGTCTCTGTGATACATACTTGTCTCTCCAGCAGGTCCTATTATATCACAGGCAAGGTTTAAGTCTTTAGAATGGGTAATTCCGGTGCCATTTGTTTTGTGGATATGCAGGAGGTACATCAGAGTGGGGTCTGATAATGCCCTGTATGCCAGGCATAGCTCTCCATTCAACAGACTGTAGGAGATGGAATACACGGATAGGGCCTGGAGGCAGTCAGCATAGGAAATGTTACTTGCGCCTTGTATCCTTTTAGTAAGGAACCTCTGTGTATGTTCCAGTTGTTTGATATACCTGGTTAGGTACATACAAAGGGGGACACTGTACTCAGTGATAGGTCTGATGAATGCCAAGTACAGTGAAACAATGAGTTCTGTGGACCTAGATGCCATACCTTTGTTTATAAATTGCATAACACAGAATGATTTCCTCACTACTGCGGTCAAAGGCTATATTACTGTCTATGTGTCCCCAAGTCTGACTACTGGTCATCTATTAGGGGAGTGTTGTCAATATGATAGTTACCAGGGGTGGATGACTTTCTGAAGCATACCATCTTGCATTTCTTGGCATTTAGTTTTAGTCCATGGCTCTGACACCAGTTATTTGTATCAGCCCCTTCCTGGAGAACATTTGTGTCCGTGGATGATTCATTGACTGCTTTTAATTTACAATTCTCTGCAAATTTAGTCAGCCAGATGCCATTGATCCTTGACATCAGAGAAGTAAATTCCAAAAAGGAGCGGTTCCAGGACCGATCCCTGAGGGATTCCACTAGTGACTGGCCTCTTTGTAGAGAAGGACTCCCCAGTTCTAATTAACTGGGTCCTGTCTGTGAGCCACCTGAATTGTGTCAAATGCCGTGGCCAAGTCAAGATGGACAGTTTGAGCCATTTTTCCCTCATCCGTTGCTTTGGTGAGCTTCTCAAACAAGGAAACCAAGTTGAGTAGGCATGACATAAGCTTGATGAAATCTAATTGGGTTGGGTCCAGAGTCTGGAGGTTTTCTATGTCATTATTGATCATTTCCATGATAATTCTTTCCATGGCTTTGCATATGAGACTAGTGAGGCTTGTGAGTCTGTAGTTTCTGGGGTCTGTAGATGGCCCGCCTTTATGCAGAGGGATGAGTTTTGCTGTTCTCCATTCATGAGGCACAAAGCCTGATTGGTAACTACAGTTAAATAGCAATTCTAGAGGCCTGATAGATCATATTTCATACTGTTTAGAAGGTATGCTGCGATATTGTCTGGGTGTACTGATGCAGTCTTTTTGGCCTTAGACAGAGCATTAAGGACCTGTTCCCTAGTGATAGCAGGGGGAGTTATATTTGATGGTATTTCCTGACAGAAGGTTGATGGTGAGAGAGGGGTAAAGTTGGAGGTGAATTTGTTGTCCAGAAGTCAAGTGTCTTGCTTATAATTAACATTTATTCCTGACTAGTCACTCTTTTAACCTGCAGTTGAATCTAGTAGGGTTCGTACCTGCATTTGTAGTACTTTTTTGCCTTGGTTTGGGCAGTTATCTAAGCAATACGACAGCTAATTCATAGTGATCTAATGTCATGGATGGAGATGCTAAATTTTACATGAAATGTATCATAGGCTCAGAAGGACCTGATGGCTATACTTTCTTCAGAACAGGTTGTGGTCAGTGTTTCAAGTATAGGAGAGCATCTGACCAGACCAGGATGGAAGGGTTCAGAAAGAAAACAGACTGAATTTCAAATGCTGATTATGTTCTTTCAACTTCATCTTATATGGAACAAGTCCCTTAATGTTTATTTGATTGCCTGATTAGGTAGATTGGAATGTTCTAGTCCTTTTACAGTCGTAAACATGTCAGCTTATGAAAAGAAATAATATAAATAATAGTGCTGCTTTACAACAACAATTTAAAATATGAATGTACTCCTCACATTTCTAGAATAAGCAAGTAATTATAAAGAAGTAACTAGCTAATATATATATATATATTCAGTTTCAGTTGCATCCACAAAGTAGGTACATTTTGTCTGCCTTGAAAAATGCTATTGCAGAAAGCAATTTTGTTGTATATTTTTCTTTTCCTTCTAATAATTTTGTACTCTGCATATAAAATGGCTTCTGCAGCCACCTTGCTCACTCGTTGCTTAATTCTTCTAACTACTGTGGTTCTGGAGATGACTGTAATGTTTTCAACCCAGCCATGTGAATTTTGATTTTTTTTTAAGGGATTGTGACTTTTTTTTCTGCTGTTTGAGTTTTTCATTACTGGCATGTGATGTCTATTCCAGGACACTGACCGTATTTGTTTCTGTGATGTGCCTGTAACTGTCATTTATTATTTAAAAGACTCATGTCTTATATTACACCAAATTCCACATTGTGTAGTTAATCTAGCAATACTGCACCCTTAAATATCTTTTAGAATTGCCAGCAGTAAAAGCAGTGGCTTGAGCAAGTAACACCCCCCCCCCCCACACACCCCAGCCAGGGTTCCATAAATGTTGTTTTGTGAGTTTAGAGCTATTAGTTTATTGGAGAGTACACTGATTGATATCATGGTACTAATTTTAGATATATGAGGAGTAAGACTATTGCATTAAACTGTCTTTTGGCTTTTCCCGGTTAGGGGTCTCCAAAGCGGAACTCTGGTCCGCTAATGATTGGCAGTGAATTTTTATGGTGTCAAGTTGCCAGCCCGGTGCCCAGCCTTCAAAGAAGGCACCCACACATACTCGCTCCTACCTGTGTATCTTTAAATTCACTTGACCGCGGGGAGGACATGCAGACTCTGCACAGAAGGCGCTCCAGCCGAGAATCGAACAGGAGAACCTCTTGCTGTGAGGCAACAACGCTAACCACTGCACCACCGTGGCTAAAGTAAGTCTATTGCATTAATAAGAAAACATATGATACTGCAAAGCACCAAGATGTAGGGCTCAAATTTTTTGCTATATCTATCATAAAACCTCAGAGCTGTTTTGAAGCTGTACAGTTCTTTAAGTCATAGTAAACCATTATCGATGTTTGGATAAAGCTGGTAATGTTGGAGATATGAGTAAATATAACTTTTTGTGCAACTCAGAGGGGATGCAGCAGTTGCTTGGATGTTCATTGTGTTTCACTGTTGCAGTCATTACAATTGGGTTATCCTGCTGGCAGGCTACCCGCAGTTGGCCTGAATTCCAAAGTCTAGGTCCGGCGTCGGCTGCTGTCGCCTCCTCCCTGACACCAGTGCGCCAGGGGTATAAAAGATGCAGCTGACGCCATTTCTTCAGTCTTTCTTGCCGCACGGTGCCCAAAGCAAAAGCAGTTCAAGTGCCGGTCGGCCGACTGCTGAGATTTTCAAGTTCGAATTTCAGATCCAAAGTCTTCATTAAAAGCTAAGTACCCCGTTGGGGTAACTTTTTTCTTGCTCCAGACCGATGTCAGAAAAAGTTAATAATTGTATTTCTTGTGGGAAGCAAATACCTCATAAAGATTTTCATTCTTACTGTATTCCTTGCCTAGGCCCTGACCACGACGTTGCTAGTTGTTGGTTTTGTGCTAGATTTAAGCAACACACTATTAAGCGTCGGTTCGATTACTTTACTTTGGCTGACGATTTAATTATATAATGCCGTCAGAACAGCCATCTACCGGAGTTTACAAAAAACGCAAAGAAAAAGAAAAGGACAGGCATCCAAAGTCCAAAACAGACGACGAGGCTTCTTCTAGGCCAGTCGCCGGTTCTCAGTGAGGCGCTTGTGCAGCCCCTGACGACCGCTACTTTAGAGCCACAGGCTGATACCGATTCCCACGTGGAGTCAACCAGGCCTACAGAAACTCAAGGTATTGGACCTTCGGAAATCATTCCCTCAGATGGGTCTGGAGCCGCTGAGCAGGCATCGGCTTCTGAGGACGTTTTCAGGCCTAAACAATTATATGTTAAAACAACTTCAGCTTTAAAGGCAAAAACTAAAGCAGCTTTAAAGACAAAGAAACAAGTACAACAGCCCCATGGATAGGCTTCCATGCCTAAAAAACAGATGCTCAAAATGGCCGAAGACCTGATTACTTTGATCAGGGGTTCTCATCCCCCTCCTGACAAGAGGCCTACGCAAGAGATAGAATATGAATCTTCAGATCAGGTTTCCATTTCATCTGATTCCTCTTCTGATCAGCAATACTCTTCCTCCTTATGAGGATTCTGATGCTGAAGAATCTATCACCTCAGCTTCTCCTCCTGAGGATTATTCTTTTGGGGAAACACTGCATACCATGAGGGAGCATTTCCACTGGGAGAGCCAAGATTAATCAGAATCTAAGAAAAGGCTTAGAGACTTTCTTTTACTGCCTCAGCACAGGCCCCTTGCTATTCCACCTGTGCTAGACATTGTAGATGATGTATTTTCAGAGTCCAGACCGACGCCTGACTCCTTACCTCCAGCTCTTGTTAAGCCAGACAGATACTACAGGGTTCCAGACTTCCACAAATTTCTTTTTAAAAACCCTGCTGCTGACCCAGAAACTATCTCTCAGGGTCCCAAGGGGGTCAAGGCCTCCACTGCAAAAAACTCTACCCCCTCTGACAGAGATTCCAGGGCACTGGACAGATGAGGTAAAAAGATTTACACTTCTGCTACCTTGGCAATAAGGGCTTTAAATTGTCAGTTTTATATGCTTAAATATCAGCAATACATAATGTCGCTGCTTAAACAGAAAATGTCGACAAATTCTGAATGTGCAGAAAATAAAGAAATGCAGGATTTATTGCATGCAGCTGAACAAGTTGGAAAGCATACTTTACAATGTTGTTTTGATTCTTTGGAGGCCTCCTGCAGAGCCGCTGTTACGGGTTCTGTCATTAGGAGGCATGCTTGGTTAAAGGAACAGAAACTGCCTGATCATGTTAAAGCAAAATTACTAGATGCTCCATTACAGCATGATACCTTGTTTGGTGTTAAAAAAATGGAGGACAAAGCCAAATATATGCAAACAGTCAAGGATTTCTTACAGGTACAGCCTCCAAGATTTAGCAGACACTGGCCCACAAAGAATTGGTCCTTTCCAGTGTCAGACAGGCCACAAAGAGGCAGATACAGACGCCCCAAGGCAGATCCCAGCCCCAAGGCTCATACAGGTCTAAACAATGGGGTGCTTCAAACTCCAAAAGCAGAGAAGACAAGTCACAGCCATACAGAAAGCAGTCCCAATGACTTCCCCCTACCAGTGCCAAGCACTTATCTACTGGCAGCTCCTTTAGGGGGGAAACTAGCACTTTCTTCTCAAAACTGGCACCTAATCACCCAGGACACATGGGTCTTGAACATAGTGTCACAAGGTTACAGGTTCCACTTTCACACCCTGCTAAGGCCAAACGGTATGCCAGACCTGCCAAAAAATCAGTGGGCAGAGGCACAAAAACAAGTTACATCCCTCATGGACATGGGGGCCATTCAGCAAGTACCACATCAAGAGCAGGGACAAGGATTTTACTCAAGATGTTTCTTGGTGCCCAGAAAGGACAAAGCTTGGAGGCCAATACTGGACCTATCTATTCTAAACACATACCTGGATATTCCAAAATTCAAAATGTTGACTTTGCAGCAGCTTCTGCCCATGCTGGGCAAGAAGGCTTGGCTTGTAACTTTAGACCTAAAAGAGGCATACCTGCATGTCCCAGTCAGACAATTATGCAGAAGATACCTCCGATTCATAGCTGGCTCAATGCACTAACAATTCTCTGCACTGCCCTTTGGCTTATCTACTGCGCCCAGGTCTTCACAAAATGCTTGGCACCAGTAATTGCATTTTGCAGACAAAGAGGAATACAAATATATCCTTACTTGGACGACTGCCTTATACAAGCATAGAACAAGGACATACTACTACAGCATCTGGCGTTTGTAAAAAGATTATAACATGCCTAGGGTACACAGTAAACGAAAAGAAATCAAAACTTGTACCCTCTCAAGAGATAATATTCCTGGGTGCAAGCTTAAATACAACTTCCCAGATGGCTTATCTCATGCCAGACAAACAAAGGCAACTGACTACTTATTTCAGAAGGTTAGCAACAAATACCTAGTTAACTGCAAGAAAAATTCTGCAGGCTTTGGCTTCATGGCATCCTGCATTCTGCTAATTCCATATGTAAGACTGCATATGAGGAAACTACAATGGTATGTAAAGTGTTTGGACTCAGCATTGCCACAGCCTGGAAACAATAATTACACTCATTCCCTGCCTACAACAGGAGTTTCTATGGTGGGCAAAGGCCTGTCACCACAACAAGGGGCAGCCATTCACCATACCCCCAGCCAGACAAACATTGACAACATATGCATCAGATTATGCCTGGGGGCCCCACATGGCAGGAAGATGTATTCAATGCTCATGGTCCGCAATCCAAATGCATCTACATATCAATCAAAAAGAGATGCTAGCTGTTCAGAATGCCGTGACAGCCTTCAAGGATCTACTGCATCCAGGACAACTACTGATAGACAGACAATACTACAGTCATGTGGTGCATAAACAAGCAGGGAGGCACACATTCCTACCCCCTTTGCAGACTAGCCATGACTTTGTGGGACACAGCATTGACTTACCAAGTACATCTGCAAGCACAATTCCTGCCAGGAAAGATAAATACTCTGGCAGACGAACTAAGCAGAAACATAATGGATCCCCACGAATGGATATTGGATCCACAAGTCTTCAGCATAATAACAAGGAACTGGGGATGCCCGGACATAGACCTATTTGCCTCCCCTCACAACTGCCAACTACTGAGATTCTGCACAAGGACTTATCACAATCAAGCATGGAAAGTGGATGCTCTATCTTTCAGCTGGAAAAACAGTATACCCCTTTCCCCCACTGCCTCTCCTCCCCAAGGTACTCCTAAAGGTCAGACAAGAGAAGCCAAAAATGATACTGATTGCCCCAGACTGGCCCTGCCAGCACTGGTACCCAATTCTAAGGAACTTGACTCAATGCCCAGCATGGACATTACCTCAAATTCCTCACTTACTGACCCAACAAAACAATCAGATCCTGCACAGCCAACTCAGGACCTTAAATCTGGCAGCACAGCGGATAATGTAGTTATTCAAAACACACCTCTCTCTAAAGCGGTTATGGATGTTATCTTGGAGGCCAGGAGGCCCAGTACCAGAAAATCTTATGCAGAAAAATGGAAGAGATTCTGTGCTTGGAACCAGACACAAGGAATTGACATGATTGTACCAAATATCCCTCAGATTTTACAATACTTAACTGAGATGCTGGACAAAGGCCTATCCTTTTCATCAGTTAAGATTCATGCTTCTGCCATTTCAGTTCATTACAATACAGAGCCACCTCTTTTTTTCTCATCCATTATTAAAGCAGTACCTCAGAGGAGCCAAAAACTTACGGCATCCAAGGAGATCACCATTGCCTGCATGGAACCTCAATTATGTCTTGGAAAAACTCACTTGCCTCCTTTTGAGCCAGCCGCTACAGCTTATATAAATTTTTTATCATGGAAAACAGCTCTCCTCCTAACAATAACCTCTGCAAGACGAGTCTCAGAGCTACAGGCACTCATGGCTGTGGAACATTTTATCATTTTCTATCCAGACAGGGTTTCTCTGAGGACAAACCCCACTTTTATGCCTAAGGTATTGTCCAGTGTGGCCCTCAACCAGACTATTCATTTGCCTACCTTTGATCCAAACCCACAGAATAAGGGTGAGAAACTTTTGCATTCTTTGGACATACACAGACAGCTACACTTCTACTTGGTCAGAACCAAAACTTTCAGAAAGACTGAGCAATTACTGGTAGCATATGCAGCAAGATCACAAGGAAAGGCTATCTCAAAGCAGACTATCTCAAAATGGATAGGTCACTGCATTCGTCTATGCTATTCTCAACATGGCAAATCTGTACCTAAGGGCATTAGGCCACATTCAACCAGAGCAGCAGCCACTTCAGCAGCCTTCCTCAGAGGAGTACCAACCAAAGACATTTTAGAGGCTGTAACCTGGAGTTCAGTGCATACTTTTACAAAGCACTACCGCTTACCTCTCTACTCCAAATCCAGGGCAGGCTTTGCCACTGCAGTTCTGCAGGGCCTCATAGCTGCTCCTAATTCTATTTAGTTCCAGCCACCCAACCTTAGCTTTGGGATTCAACCCAATTGTAATGACTGCAACAGTGAAACACATTGAACATAGTACAGTTGTGTACCTACCATAAATGTAGATTTTCGAGTGTATTCACTGTTGCAGTCCAGGTTACCCACCCACCATCCTCCTTATCTTTGCTGGGCCTTATCTGTTCTTCTCCATTTCTATACAACCTATGTGGTGTATTTGCTTGTAGATGAAGGCAACTTGTTACTTAGTGCATGTATGCTTATTGACCTATTTTTATCCTACCCTTTTGGGGGCACCTGACATCTGGGGCAAGAAAAACTGAAGAAAAGCCGGACCTAGACTTTGGAATTCAGGCCGACTGTGGGTAGCCTGCCAGCAGGATAATGCAATTGTAATGACTGCAACAGTGAATACACTCGAACATCTACATTTATGGTAGGTACACAACTGTACTTTCTGCTTCTGTACTACTTGGAAGAGATAAAGCCATACTGTTCTTCTCAGGGCAGCCCAGAAGTGACTGTCATTTCTTAAGTGTGCATTGTCGACATGTTTGGTCTTCATATGTAACTTGCCACTCGGGGGCCTGCACGTATCTGGGATGCACCAGTCACCGTCCTTCAATTAGATCCCTGTTAGATGAGCATTGTTTTACATCCCCCTGTGACTTACAGCTGTTCACCAGAGATGTTATTCAGCAATGGAAAGGTTTCCTGTTGGCGACCCACCTACCTCTGTCCCTGCTCATTGAAGGTATAGCCTGTTGTCCTTCCATCACAGCCATCTCTCCAGTGCTTGAGTTACTGGTCATTTCAGGTTTGCAGATCATACAGGCACCATGCCCTGTGCTGCAGTGAGCTGGCCCTGTATAGGCTTATTTATCCATGTCTTATTGCCTTTTTTCCTTTTCAAAATGATAAGCCTATAGCTCAAAAGAAATTTGTTCATCACTGTAAAACTGTTGGCCTGATCTGAGATCACCATTAGTGCCGAAGAGTAGATTGAGCTCCAGACAGATTTGTTAACTTTGAGGGGACATCTCCCCTTTCAAGTTTTCCAGGTGCTCATGCATGCTACTTTTGTAAGTTTTATTACTAAAGCATACCTGTGTTCATACTGGTACTTGTTGTTCAGTAGCTGGGAGTTGTGTAGCGGCTTGCTGTGTCTGAATGGAACAAGACGTTTATCATTGTTCAATTAAAAAGAATGTCAGTATATGGACAAGGCTAATCTGTTTAATTTCAGACTAAGGAATGCAGCATTCGGTGCTTGCATGCCTATGCTCATCCTACGTTATGTTTGTGGCTTTATGTTGAAGATGTGATGCATTGTGTCCAACAAAATAATAAGTCAGCATTCATTATGGCAAGTGTAATCTAGTCAAATCAGGGTTAAATGTTCATTCTTTAATCAACAAGCACTGAGCCCCCAGCCCTTAGAAAAACTCAGCTACGCTAAAATGTAGTGATGTTCTTCATGTTTCACTGTTGCAGTCATCACACTTCATCATCTGCCTGCAGGTAGCTCTCAGTTGGCCCGAATACCAGAGTCTTGGGATTTCTGCGTCAGATGCTGTCGACTCTTCCATGATGTCAGGTCGTCAGGGGTAGAAAACATGCAGCCGACACCATTACATCAGATTTTCTTGCCGTGTGGGAGCCCGAAGCAGAAGCAGTTTGCAAATGCCAGTTGGCTGCTACCTGAAATTTTCATTGTTCGAGTTTCAAACCTGAAGTCTTCTAGAGCTAAGTACTCCGTTGAGGATTCTTCTTTTGTGCTCTAACCGATGTCAGAAAAAGTTAACAATTGTCTTGCCTCTGGAAAGCAAATAACTCTGAGATTTTCATTCTTACTGTGTCACCTCTTTAGGTCCAGACCACGAAGTTCCTCACTATCTGTTTTGTGCCTTAACGCCCAAACTATTCGTCGTCAGGCTATCTTTGTCACTAAATTCTTTCGCTCTTGTTCTCCATATTTCGAAATGGCTTCGATAAGCCACCTGACTACCAATCTACTGAAAAAACATAAGGATAAAGACAGAGACAGACCGCATAGGTCCAAAACTGCAGACGTTTCTGTTAAGCTAGTCGCCAGTCTGCTGGTACTCGGTGAGATGCTTTCACAGCCCCTGATTACCCACTTCTACAGATTTGCTGGCCTCTGCTGAGAACCATTCAGAGTCCAGTATGCCACGAGATGCTTCTTCAACTATGGAACCTGCGGATGTCACTACCTTGGATGGGTCCGGAGCCGCTGTGCAGGCACCGGCTTCTGAGGGTGTATTCTGACCTTTCGATGTTTGAATTAAACCATCTCCTTTGTTTCTGACTAAAACTACCGAGTTTTACAGGCCCAGAGTTCACACTACGCCTAGAAAACCAATGACCAAAATGCATGCTCAAGCTCCCATGCCACAAAAACAAATGCTTAGAATGGCTGAAGACCTTATAATTTTAATTAAGGGAAGCAAGCCTTCCCCCTTTAAAAGACAAAGGATTGATTTTTCTTCTGATTCTACAGACCATGAGTCCGATGACTGTGATCCCACTGATTACCAGGACATTCCTTTATCTACTTATGAGGATTCAGATGCAGAGGATTCCATTCCCTCTGCCTCCCCTCCAGAGGACTTTTCTTTTGGTGAAACCTTGCATACCTTAAGAGAGCATTTCTGCTGGGAATGCCAGGACTACCCACAGTCCAAAAAGGGACTCAGAGAATTTTTACACTTGCCTGAACACAGGCCTCTAGCTATATCCCCTGTCCTGGATATAGTAGATGATGTCTTCATGGAATCCAGTCTTACTCCTGATACTTTACCACCAGCTCCTAGAAAGTCTGACAGGTACTACAGAGTACCTGACTCGTACAAATTTCTCTCTAAGAATCCCACTGTGGATCCAGAGACCATTTCACAGGGACCTAAAGGTATTAAGGCTACTACAGCCAAAAGCCCTACCCCTTCAGACAGGAATTCTAGAGCTTTAGACATATGGGGTATGAAGGTATATACCTCTGCAACTCTTGCCATAAGGGCTTTAAATTGCCAATTTCACATATTGAGGTACCAGCAGCATATTATGGAACTAATTAAACAGAAAATGTTGCTTCCAGATTGTGCAGAAAATAAAGATTTACAAATGTTAATGCATTTTGCAATCCAAGTTGGTAAACATACCTAGCAGTGTGGTTTTGATGCCTTAGAAACATCTTGCACGGCTGCTGTCACTGGGTCTGTACTGAGAAGGCATGCTTGGCTGAAGGAACAGATCTTGCCAGACCATGTCAAAGCAAAATTACTAGAGGCCCAATTACACCAGGAACATTTGTTTGGCACAAAAGCAGAAGTTCTTAAAAAGATGGAGGAAAAGGCTAAATCTATGCAAGCTGTTAAGGATTTCTTACAGGTAGAGTCACCTAGATTCAATAGGCATTGGCCTTCTAAAAACTGGTCCTTTCTAGTCCCTCCCATGCCCTCTCAGTCCAAGCCCAGGGGCAACAGACCACCAAGACTACAGTCTCAGGGTATGCAGAGATCTAAGCAATGGAGGTTCCCACCTCAAAAACAGGGAGTGGTAAGCCACCCCTTATGGAAAAAGTTCACAATGACTTGTCCTTCATGCTTCCCAGCCATGCCCAAGTACTTGCACCCCTAGGAGGAAAACTCGCCCTGCATGCAAAAAACTGGGAGTGCATTACCCGGGACAGATGGGTCTTAAACATTGTATGCCAGGGATACATATTCTACTTCCACTCACTGCCAACCCCAAGAGGGTTGCCAGACCTTCCTCCAAACCAGTGGGCAGAGGCTCAAAAGCAAGTACTTTCTCTTCTCAGTATCAGGGCTATTCATCCTGTTTCAGTAGAGCAAAGGGTACAGGGTTTCTACTCCAGACTGTTCCTGGTGCCCAGAAAAGAGAGCTCATGGTGCCCTATCCTGGATCTGTCCATTCTCATCAATTTCCTGGTGGTCCCAAAATTCAAAATGTTTACACTACAACAACTGCTTCCTATGCCAGCCAAGGACTCCTGGCTAGTCACCCTAAACTTAAAAGAAGTTTATCTGCACATCCCCATAAGGGAATCTTGCAGGAAATATCTACATTTCAGGGCAGGCTCTATGCACTGTCAGTTCTCTGCACTTCCCTTTGGCTTATCTACTGCGCCCAGGGTGTTCACAAAGTGCCTGGCTCCAGCCATTGCATACTGCAGGCAGAGAAATATTAAAATTTACCTATACTTGGACGATTGCCTGATTCAGGTGGACAGTCAGGAATTGCTACTTCAGCACCTGGCATATGTAAAGAGACTTCTAACCTCTCTGGGGTACACCATCAACGAAAAGAAATCATATCTGGTGCCCAGCCAAAAGATTGTATTCCTGGGAGCAAGCTTGAGCACAACTTCCCAGATGCCATTCATCACTCCAGAAAAGCAGGTTCATTTGCCAAATTACTTCAGACTTATGGCCACCAAAACCCAGCTATCTGCAAGAAAAATACTGCAAGCCCTAGGGTTCATGGCCTCATGCATTCTACTAATTCTTTATTCAAGACTGCATATGAGGAAACTTCAATGGTACTTAAAAAGTCTCTGGTGCCAACATTCTCATGACCCGGAAACAATTATTCCCATCATTCCTTGTCTAAGGGCAGAGTTCCTTTGGTGGGCAGAGGCTTGCAACCACAACAAGAGACTTCCTTTCACTCAACCCCTCGCCGCCCAAACCCTGACAACAAACACATCAGACTATGCATGGGGGCTCACATGGCAGGCAAATGCATTCAAGACAAATGGAGCCCAGGACAAATTCACCTACATATCAATCAAAAAGAAATGTTAGCTGTACAGAATGCTCTGACAGCCTTCAAATACCTTATCCTTCCAGGACAACTCTTGATAAAGACAGACAACACCACAGTTATGTGGTACATAAACAAGCAGGGGGAACTCATTCCTACCCACTCTGCAGGTTAGCCATGTCCCTGTGGAACACAGCCTTGAACAACTAAGTGCACCTGCAAGCTCAGTTCCTGCCAGGCAAACAAAATTCACTGGCAGATGACTTAGGCAGAAATCTACTGGACCCACATGAGTGGAAACTGGAACACAACTCATTCAAACTTCTAATCAACAATTGGGGGACACCAAAGGTGGACCTCTTTGCTTCCCCCCCAAACCATCAACTGAGCAAATTTTACACCAGAAATCCCCACAGCCAAGCATGGCAAGTGGATGCACTATCCTTTACATGGGAAAACCTCTCGATTTATGCCTTTCCCCCTCTGCCCCTCCTCTCAAAAGTAATACTCAAGATCAAGCAGGACAGACCAAGGACAATCTTTATTGCACCACACTGGCGACGTCAGCACTGGTACCCTCTCCTACGCAGTCTGACAGCAGTGCCACCCTGGCACCTATACCAGACCCCCTCCCTGCTATCCCAGCAGGAGGTACAGATTTTGCATCCTCGGCTGCAAACACTGAACCTTGCAGCCTGGCTTATTCCCTGAACACACCACGAGCAACCCTCAGCAAACAGGTGCTGGATGTCATCCTTGGGGCCAGAAGGCCTAGTACTAGGAAATTCTATTCAGAAAAGTGGAAAAGATATTGTTCTTTGAGTCGGTCTCTAGGAAAGGACACAGCCGTGCCCTCCTTACCTCAAATCCTAGATTACCTAGCAGAGCTGCTCCACAAAGGCCTATCCTTCTCATCAATTAAGATTCATGCCTTGGCCATCTCAGCTCATTACAATACTGAGCCACCTCTCTCTTTTCTCACCCTCTGATTAAAACAGTTCCTGAGAGGAGCTAACAATTTAAGACTCCTGAGGAGAGCTCCCACCCCAGCCTGGGACCTTAACTTTGTACTGGAGAAGCTCGTACTTCCCTCTTTTGAACTTGCTGCTTCAGCAGAGTTAAAATTCCTCTCTTGGAAACAGATTTACTTCTAGCTATTACTTCAGCAAGAAGAGTGTCTGAGCTACAGGCAGTAATGGGTGTGGAACCTTTCATTATTTTCCATGCTGACAGGGTCTCCCTCAGGACTAAACTATAATTTATGACTAAGGTGGTATCCAGTGTGTCTTTAAACTAATCCTTCCATTTACCAACCTTTTTTCCTAATCCTCAGAATAAAGGGGAAAGGATCTTGCACTCCTTGGACGTACACAAACAGCTCAGGTTCTACCTTGACAGGACTAAGCCTTTCAGAAAATCTGACCAGCTGCTAGTCAGTTTTGCTACAGGGGCAGAGGACAAGGCCATTTCCAAATGGATAGCACGCTGCATCCATTTCTGCTACAAACACCATGGTAAACCTACCCCACAGGGGATCAGAACTCATTCCACTAGGGCTACTTCAACTTCTACAGCTTTTCTCAGGGGAGTCCCTACCAGGGACATCCTGGAAGCTACAACCGGGAGATGTTCTTCGTGTTTCACTGTTGCAGTCATCACATTTGGATTATCTGCTTGTAGTAGCCCTCAGTCAGCCTGATTATCAAAGTCTTGGGTCCTGCGTCGGTTGCTGTCTGATCTTCCATGATGTCAGGTAGTCAGGGTTATAAAGCATGCAGCCGATGCCATTACATCAGTCTTTCTTGCCGTGCGGTGCCCAAAGCCGAAGCAGTTCGCAAGTGCCGGTTGGCAGACTCCTGAAATTTTCGTTTTCGAGTTTCAGAACCAAAGTCTTCAACTAAAGCTAAGTACCCCGTTGGGGAAACTTTTTCTTGCTCTAAACCGATGTCAGTAAAAGTCAATAATTGTATTTCTTGTGGAAAGCAAATACCTCATAAAGATTTTCATTCGTACTGTATTCCTTGGCTAGGCCCTGACCACAACGTACCTCACTGTCGGTTTTGTGCCTTATTTAAACCACGAACTATTCGTCGTCGGTACATTTTTACTTCTAAATATTTTGGTGCCCAGTTCAATTATCCCGATATGTCTTCGGTAAGCCACCCGACTACCGACATTCTGAAAAAAATGCAAAGATAAAGACAGAGACAGGCTGCCTAGGTCCAAAGCTGCTGACGACGCTTCTCCTAAGCTAGTCGCCAGTTCGCCGGTACTCAGTGAGCGCTTTCACAGCCCCCGATACCTGCTACTTCAGATTCGCAGGCCTCTACTCAGACCCATTCGGAGTCCGCTATGCCACGAGATGCATCAACTGTGGAACCTGCGGATGTCTCTACCTTGGATGAGTCTGGAGCAGCTGTTCTGGCACCGGCTTCTGAGGGTGTATTCAGGTGTACTGATTTGCATATTAAACCAATGCCATCTTCTTCTTCTAGGCCTAAAACTCGAACCATGTCTAGGAAACTGATGCCCAGACCATATGGTCAGGCCTCTATGCCTAAAAAACAAATGATAAGAATGGCTGAAGACCTTCTTACTTTAATCAGGGGAAGACAACCTTCCCCTTCTAACAGACCTAGGACTGAATTTGCTTATGATACTTCTCACCAGGATTCTGAAATTTCTGTCTCCTCTGATGACCAGGATTTACCCTTGCCTACCTATGAGGATTTTGATGCAGAGGGACTCTATTCCCTCTGCTTCTCCCCCAGATGATTTTTGTTTTGGTGAAACCTTGTATACTCTTAGGGAGCATTTTCACTGGGAAAGCCAGGATTACTCTGTTTCTAAAAAGAGTCTTAGAGGTTTCTTACTCCTACCCCAACACAGGCCTTTAGCTATCCCTCCTGTTCTGGACATTGTTGACGATGCCTTTTTGGAATCTAGCTTGGCCCCTGACTCTTTACCTCCTGCTCCCAGAAAACCTGACAGATATTACAGGGTTCCTGATTCTCACAAGTTCCTTTTTAAAAATCCTACTGCGAAACCTGAGACCATTTCAGAGGGACTCAAGGGCATTAAGGCTACTGTTGCCAAAAACACTAGCCCTTCTGATAGAGATTCCAGGGCCCTGGATAGATGGGGTAACCCTGGCCATCAGGGTCTTAAATTGCCAGTTATATATGTTAAAGTATCAGCAGCATATTACTGGATTACTTAAACAGAAAATGGTATTGATTCCTGATTGTGCTGAAAATAAGGATTTACAGGATTTAATGCATTCTGCTTAACAGGTTGGAAAACATACTTTGCAATGTGGTTTTGATTCACTAGAGGCATCTGCCCGGGCTGCTGTCACTGGGTCTGTACTTAGAAGGCATGCTTGGCTTAAGGCCCAATCTTTGCCAGATCATGTTAAAACTAAATTGCTGGATGCTCCCTTAAATCAGAACCGCCTGTTTGGCGACAAAGCAGAAGAAGTTCTTAAAAAGATGGAGGAAAAAGCTAAATCTATGCAAACTGTTAAAGATTTCTTACAAGTGCAGCCTCCTAGATTTAGTAGGCATTGGCCCTCAAAAAATTGTTCCTTTCCTGCCTCTTCCAGGCCTTCTCAGTTCAAACCCAGTACCAGTAGAACACCCAGGCTCCAGTCCCAGGGTATGCACAGGACTAAGCAGTGGGGGGCTCCCACTTCCAAATCAGAGTAGTAAGACTCCCCTCATGGTAAGCTGTCTCAATGACTTGACTTTAAAACTTCCAAGCACTTCTCAACTGACTGCTCCCAGGACAAATGGGTTTTAAACATAGTTTCCCAAGGATACAGATTTCACTTCCACACGTTACCAACCCCAAACGGTTGGCCAGATCTACCCCCAAATCAGTGGGCAGAGGCTCAAAAGCAGGTACTCTCTCGCTTAAGATTAAAGGCTATTCAGACTTTACCAGAAGAGGAAAAGGGACAAGGTTTCTACTTCAGACTTTTCCTGGTACCCAGAAAAGACAAGTCATGGCGTCCTATCCTGGACCTGTCTATCCTAAACACCTTTTTGGTGATTCCAAAATTCAAGATGCAAACTCTTCACCAGTTGCTTCCCATGATAGGCAAAGATGCCTGGTTGGCAACACTGGATGTAAAGGAAGCTTACCTACACA
Source organism: Protopterus annectens (assembly GCF_019279795.1). Lineage (NCBI taxonomy): Eukaryota > Metazoa > Chordata > Ceratodontiformes > Protopteridae > Protopterus > Protopterus annectens. The sequence goes on along the minus strand of NC_056748.1, from coordinate 58,836,527 downwards.
TCCCAATCAGGGAATCTTGTAGAAAATGCCTACGCTTCAAAGCAGGCTGCATGCACTATCAGTTTTCTGCACTGCCCTTTGGCATATCTACTGCGCCCAGGGTATTCACAAAGTGCCTAGCTCCAGTCATTGCATTTTGCAGGCAAAGAAATATTCAAATATACCCATAGCTGGACGATTGTCTAATTCAGGCAGAAAGCCAGGACATACTTATGAGTCATCTGGCATTTGTACAAAAGATGTTAACTTGCCTGGGGTACACCATAAACAAAAAGAAATCACAACTAGTACCCTGTCAACAAATTACGTTCCTGGGAGCAAGCTTGAACACAACTTCCCAGATGGCTTTCCTCACGCCAAAGAAACAAATTCATTTGACAACTTACTTCAAACTAGTGGCCACAAAAATCCTGCTATCTGCAAGGCAAATACTGCAAGCCTTGTGGTTCATGGCCTCATGCATTCTACTAATTCCATATGCAAGACTGCATATGAGGAAACTGCAATGGTATCTAAAAAGTCTATGGTGTCAACATTCTCAGGATCTAGAAGCAATGATTCCTATCATACCTTGCCTATGGTTAGAATTCCTTTGGTGGGCAGAGGCCTGCCACCAAAACAAGGGACTACGATTTATTCTACCCCCTGCCACCCAAACCCTAACAGACGCATCAGACTATGCATGGGGGGCTCACCTGGCAAGGAAGTGCATTCATGGCAAATGGAACCCAAGTCAAATGCACCTGCATATCAATCAAAAAGAAATGTTAGCTGTACAGAATGCTCTGACAGCCTTCCAGGACCACATTCTTCCAGGACAATTAATGGTAAAGACGGACAACACCACTGTTATGTGGTATGTAAACAAGCAGGGAGGTATCCATTCTTACCCCCTCTGCAGACTAGCCATGGCTCTGTGGGACACAGCCTCGAGCTACCAAGTTCATCTACAGGCTAAATTCCTGCCAGGAAACCTAAATACACTGGTAGACGAACTAAGCAGAAATCTCATGGACCCACATGAGTGGAAACTGGAACCAAAGATTTTCAACATGTTGATCAACAAATGGGGGATCCCAGATATAGACCTGTTTGCCTCCCCTCAGAACTACCAAGTGGACAAATTCTGCACAAGTACTCCCCACAAACAAACTTGGAAAGTGGGTGTTCTGTCCTTCAGCTGGAAAAATCTATCAGTTTTATGCCTTTCCCTTTCTGCTTCTCCTCTCCAAAGTACTTCTAAAGATCAAACAGGGCAAACCAAGGATGATACTGATTGCATCAGATTGGCCACGCCAACACTGGTACCCCCTCTTGCAGTGTGTGTCTCAGCTGGCCCCATGGCACCTACCTCACACCCTTACCCTGCTGTCTCAGCAGGAGAGCCAGATTCTGCACCCCCAGCGTCAAACCCTGAACCTGGCAGCCTGGCTAATTACCTAATCTCTCCATTACCATCCCTCAATAAACAAGTGTTGGATGTCATTTTGGAGGCAAGGAGGCCTAATACTAGAAAATCTTATGCTGAGAAATGGAAAAGTTTCTGTGCCTGGAACCAAACTCAAGGGATGGCTACAGCAGCGCCCACTTTACCTCAGATTCTTCAGTACTTGACTGAGATGCTTCACAAGGGCCTTTCCTTTTCCTCCATCAAAATTCACGCCTCAGCCATTTCAGCTCATTACAACACAGAACCACCCCTCTTTTCTCACCCACTGCTCAAGCAGTTCCTCAGAGGGGCCAGAAACTTAAGACCACCCAGGAGAGCCCCAACTCCAGCCTGGGACCTTAATTTTGTATTGGAAAAACTCACTCTTCCTCCTTTTGAGACAGCTGCAACTGCAGAGTTAAAATTCCTTTCTTGGAAAACAGCTCTCCTTTTAGCAGTCACTTCAGCAAGAAGGGTATCTGAATTGCAGGCCCTTATGGCAGTGGAGCCTTTCATCATCATTCATGCGGCCAGGGTGACCCTCAGGACCAATCCCTCTTTCATGCACAAGGTGGTATCCAGTGTGGCTCTTAATAGTCCATTCATTTGCCAACCTTCTTTTCTAATCCACAGAACAAAGGGGAACGGATACTGCACCAGGCCATTGCATTAATTTCTGCTATAAGCACCATGGAAAACCTATCCCACAGGGGATTAGACCCCATTTAACCAGGGCTGCATCTACCTCTACAGCCTTTCTCAGAGGTGTCCCTACCAGAGACATCCTAGAAGCTGCTACCTGGAGTTCTGTACATACTTTCACCAAGCATTACCATTTGCCATTTTTTTCTAAATTCAGAGCTGGCTTTACAACTGCAGTCTTGCAGGGCCTTATAGCTGCTCCTAATGCTATCTAAATTCCTCCTCCCATCCTTAGCTTTGGGAATCTACCCAAATGTGATGACTGCAACAGTGAAACACGAAGAAAATAGTACAGTTGTGTACACTTGCCATAAATGTAGATGTTCGAGTGTATTCACTGTTGCAGTCCTGGATGATGTCCTTCAAGGATGCATCTGCAGTCATAATATATGGGTTGTCCCGCCTCAGGCAGCCCTTCGGTCGGCCGGATTCCAAAGTCTGGGTCTGGCCTCGGCTGATGTTGCACTTTCCCCGACGTCAGAGCTTCTGGGGTATAAAGGCATCAGCCGACGCCATTTTCCCCAGTCTTTCTTGCCGCGCGGTGCCCGAAGTAGAAGCTGTTCGCAAGTGCCGGTTGGTCAGATCCAGAGATTTCAGCTACCGAAGACTTCTAAAAAAGCTAAGTACCCCGTTGGGGACTCTTTCTTGCCTCAGCCGATGTCAGACAAGGTAAATAATTGTTTAACTTGTGGGAACCAAATACCTCATAAGGATTTCCATTCTTACTGCCTTCCTTGCTTAGGCCCAGACCACGACGTATCAGCTTGTTTAGCCTGTGCCTCCTTCAACCGACGGACTCTTGGACGTCGGTCGGAGTTTGCAGAAGAGTTTTTTGGATCCGCTTTTGCATATAAAATGCCGTCTGAGACTCCGACTACGCATTTGGCCAAAAAACGCAAGGAAAAGGACCGACACTCGCGGCCCGCGGTTTCGGCTGAAACCACGGTTAGGCCTACCGCGAGTGTCTCGGTTCTTACTTCTGCTGAAAACATACCTCCGACAACCGAGGCCAGAGCGGCCCCGGCTGAGTTGGCTACAGAAATCCCTACCGAAGAAGCAAGCGCACAAGAATTGTCCGACACCATTCCATTGGACATTTCTACTCCTGCACGTGGGGCAGCTAGGCCCCCTGCTTCTATGTCTATTTATGCCTTCTCCAGGGCTAAAGCTGCCAAAATTTCAAAAGCTTTACCTGCCAAATCTACTTCTCAGAGACCTTCCTCAAGTTCTCAGATTCTCAGCCTTGCTGAGGACCTTATATCTTTGATTAGGGGTTCCCAACCTCACCCAGACAGGGCCTCCCACCCTCCTCCCAAAAAAAGGCCTAGGACTGAACCCCCTGAACCTCTCTCCTCTGATTATTCCTCGGATGGATCCGATTTATCAGACCATCAGGAAGGGCCATATTCACCTTATGAGGATTCAGATGCAGAAGACTCTATTCCTTCTGCCTCCCCTCCTGAAGAATTTTCCTTTGGGGAGACTTTACACTCAATGAGGGAACACTTTCAATGGCAGGGTCAGGATTTTTCTGATTCTAGAAAAAGATTAAGGACATTTTTACATTTGCCACAGCATAGGCCTTTAGCCATACCACCTGTGCTAACTGCAGTTGATGATGCGTATAATGATGTCAGTTCTGCCCCTGATTCTCTTCCCCCGGCCCCTGCCAAACCTGACGGATATTACAGGGTCCCAGATTCTCACTTCCACTTGTATAAAGCCCATGCTGCAGACCCAGAAACTATTTCTCAGGGCCCAAAAGGTGTTGCAGCTGCCACTGCCAAAAACCCCCTACCCTCTGAGAGAGAGTCAAGAGCATTAGAGAGATGGGGTAAAAAGGTTTATACATCTGCTACTCTTTCTGCCAGGGCATTAAACTGTCAATTCCATATGATACAGTACCAGGAATATTTGTTAGATCAGCTGAATAAGAAGCTTTCTTCTCCTGAACCTTTAGACAGTAAGTCCCTTCAGGATTTGGTACACAACTCTCAGCAGGTCAGTAATCATTTCTTAAAATGTGGCTATGATGCACTGGAGGCTTAATTTAGATCAGCTATGACTGGGGCAGTAATTAGGAGGCATGCCTGGCTAAAAGAGCAATCCTTGCCAGACCATGTCAAGGCTAAACTACTAGATGCTCCAATGGAGAAACAAAGTTTATTTGGCTCCCCTGCACAGGAGATTCTAAAGAAAGTGGAAGAAAAAGCAAAATCTGTGCAAACAGTAAAGGATTTTCTGCAAGTTCAACCTCCGAGGTTCAGTAGAAACTGGCCTTCAAAGAATTGGTCCTTTCCAGACACCTCCAGAGCACAGAGGGCAGGAATAGACGCCCAAGAGGCAGAGGTCAATCAAAGGGTGCCTACAGGGTCGCAATGGCAGCCTGACAACCAGAGGAGTACTGCCACAGCTGCAACTACAACCACTTCCACAGGACAGACACAATGACTTGACTCTGATTCCGCCTACCAGGGAACAACTGGAAGCACCCTTGGAAAGCTGGCTTTATTCTCGAAAAACTGGCATTGCATTACAAAAGACACATGGACATTGCAAACAATAGACAAAGGATACAGGTTTCACTTCCACTCTTTACCAAAAAGGAGCGGAATGCCAAACCTTCCACCAAACCAGAAGCCAGAGGCTTTAAGACAAATCAACAATTTACTTCAGATGAAAGCGATAGAAAGGGTACCATCTATGAAACAAGGCCAAGGATTTTACTCCAGACTATTCCTTGTACCAAGAAAAGAAAACCAATGGAGGCCTATTCTCGACTTGTCCACACTAAACACATATCTCATTGTGCCAAAATTCAAAATGCTGACCCTACAGCAACTTCTTCCCATGTTGGGCAAGGAGTCTTGGCTGGTGACTCTAGATCTCAAGGAGGCATACCTGCACGTCCCTATACGACCAGATTGCAGAAGACACCTCAGATTTCTTGCAGGATCAGAGCATTATCAATTCTCAGCATTGCCATTTGGCTTATCTACAGTGCCCAGAGTATTCACGAAATGACTGGCATCAGTAATTGCACATTGCAGGCTTCAGGGAATTCAAATCTACCCATACCTGGATGACTGCCTAATACAAGCGGACAACAAGACAAAACTAATAAAGGATTTGGCCTATGTCATACACCTGTTACAGGCCTTGGGATACACAGTCAACATCCAGAAGTCAAGACTAGTGCCATCTCAAAGGATAACCTTTTTGGGAGCGGATCTGGACACAATAACTCCGATGGCTTTTCTCACAGAAGAAAAACAAAAGCAACTCCCAGACTACTTCATAGCTCTGACAAGACAAGCTCAGCTTACTGCAAGGAAAGTCCTGCTGGCCCTGGGTTACATGGCATCCTGCATAATCTTGATCCCGCATGCCAGGCTGCATATGAGGAAATTACAATGGTACCTAAGGAATGTATGGTCTCAACACAGGCACAGTCTAGAAACCATGATACCAATCATTCCATGCCTGAAAAAGGAATTCTTGTGGTGGGCTCAGGCCTGCCAGTCCAACAGAGGGTTGCCTTTCAACAAACCACAACCAAGGCAGACCATCACCACGGACGCCTCAGACCTAGGATGGGGAGCACACATGGAGGACAAGTGTATCCAAGCCTATGGTCTCGAGACCAGCTAAACTTGCACATAAACCTAAAGGTGATGCTGGCAGTGAAGCAAGCAATCGAGGCATTCAAACCATTCCTCCAGCAAGGACATCTGCTGATAAGGACAGACAATACCACAGTCATGTGGTACATAAACAAACAGGGAGGCACGCATTCCTACCCTTTATGCCGGATGGCAATGGACCTGTGGAACCTAGGCCTGAATCTCAACATCCAGCTGCAGGCCAGATTCGTACCAGGAAAAGAGAATTCACTAGCAGACAAATTAAGCAGAACTACCACGGATGCTCACGAATGGATGCTGCATCCAGACATCTTCAGACTCATAACAAACAAATGGGGAATGCCAGAGATAGACCTGTTCGCCTCCCCATTCAACCACCAACTGAAGAAATTCTGCTCAAGGATATACCACCCACAAGCCTGGAGGGTGGACTCTCTCTCTTTCAGCTGGAATGCCCTAACAGTGTATGCATTCCCACCTCTCCCATTGCTGTACAAAGTTCTACTGAAGATCAGATAGGAACAGCCAAAGGTGATACTAATAGCTCCAGACTGGCCAAGGCAGCACTGGTATCCGCTACTGAGAAGCATGTCTCGGGCGAACTCATGGCCTCTACTCCTATTGCCTCTTCTTCTAACGCAGAACAACTTCAAGACCCTGCATCCAAACTTGAAAACACTGCAGCTTACTGCCTGGAAAATTGTTTAAAACAAAACCAAACTGTCTTATCTCAGAGGGTCAAGGACATTATCCTGGAGGCTCGCAGACCCTCCACAAGGAAGACATACTCAGCAAAATGGAAGAGATTCCTCATTTGGAGCACATCAAAGGGTACAGATGTCACACTGGCAAACCTAGCGCACATCCTAGAATACTTAGCAGAACTGTTCCACAATGGCCTGTCCTATTCTTCCATTAAGATTCATGCTTCAGCAATTTCAGCAGAGTACAATATGGATCCTCCTATCTTCTCTCACCCTCTCCTCAGACAATTTTTAAGAGGGATCAAAAATGTAAAACCTCCAGGGAGACCCCCTCTGCCTGCATGGGATCTCAATTTTGTGCTGGAAAAATTAACACTACCCCCCTTTGAACCAGCAGCATTAGCAGACTTACAGTTTTTATCTTGGAAAACTGCTTTCCTTCTGGCAATCACTTCAGCAAGAAGAGTATCCGAGTTACAGGCATTAATGGCAGTACAGCCTTTCCTTATTTTTCACCAGGATAGTGTCTCTCAGAACCAATCCTACTTTCATGCCAAAGGTGGTATCCAGGGTATCCTTGAACCAAGCTATTCATTTGCCTACGTTCTTCCCTAACCCACAGAACAAGGGGGAAAGACTATTGCACACCTTGGATGTACACAGACAACTACACTACTATCTGGACAGAACTAAAACCAGCAGAAAAACTGACCAACTTTTTGTAGCATATGCAACTGGAGTGCAAGGAAAAGCAATTTCCAAACAGACAATTTCAAAATGGATAGGAAATTGCATTCGTTTCTGCTACTCTTTTCATGGAAAGACAGCTCCTGAAAATATCAGGCCTCATTCCACAAGGGCCACAGCCACCACTACAGCTTTCCTACGAGGGGTGGCTACCAAGGACATTTTAGAAGCTGCTACTTGGAGCTCTGTGCATACATTTGCCAAGCATTACAATCTACCTTTATACTCCAGATCCCGAGCAGGTTTTGCAACTGCAGTTTTACAGGGATCTTAACTACACCATCCTTATCTTAGTACCTCCCCCAGTTTGGCTATGGTATTCTACCCATATGTTATGACTGCAGATGCATCCTTGAAGGACATAGTACAGATTTGTACCTACCATAAATGTAGATGTCCGATAGGTATGCATCTGCAGTCAGGATTACCCACCCTCCTTCCCCTCTGTGGTATTCCTAGGGTGCTTACCCCTCTTTCAGCTAGCTGGGGGAATCTATTATGGTGTATTTGTTTGTATGTATATATGTATATATATTGTTTGTTACTATTTGGAATTTTCAACTTTTCTCCAAATTTAGCTTTCCTAGAGGGCACCTGGCATCTGGGGCAAGAAACACTGAGGAAAATGGCGTCGGCTGATGCCTTTATACCCCAGAAGCTCTGACGTCGGGGAAAGTGCGACATCAGCCGAGGCCAGACCCAGACTTTGGAATCCAGCCGACCGAAGGGCTGCCTGAGGCAGGGCAACCCATATGTTATGACTGCAGATGCATACCTATCGGACATCTACATTTATGGTAGGTACAAAACTGTACTTTCTTCGTGTTTCACTGTTGCAGTAATCTGCTGGCAGGTTGCCCTCAGTCGTCCTGAATTCCAAAGTCTTGGGTCCTACATCGGTTGCGGTCTTCTTTTCCATGACGTCAGGTCATCAGGGGTATAAAACATGCAGCCAACGCCATTTTCATCAGTCTTTCTTGTCGCGCGGTGCCCGAAGCAGAAGCATTTCGCAAGTGCCAGTCGGCCGACTACAGAAATATTAGAGTTTGAGTTTCAGAACCGAAGTCTTCACTAAAGCTAAGTACTCCATTGGGGAAACTTTTTTCTTGCGTTTTACTGATGTCAGAAAAAGTTAGTAATTGTATTACTTGTGGGAAGCAAATACCTCATAAGGATTTCCATTTATACTGTATTCCTTGCCTAGGCCCTGATCACAATGTGCCTGGCTGTCGGTTTTGTGCTAGATTTAACCAACACACTATTAAGCGTCGGTATATTTTTGCATCAAAGTATTTTGGAAACCGATTTAACTACCCAGAAATGTCGTCGGATATCAATCCAACTACCAGAGTACATAAAAAATGCAAAGAAAAGGACAGAGAAAGGCAGTCGAGATCCAAAACCGATGACGAAGCTTTTCCTAAGCCAGTCGCCGGTTCGCCAGTACTCAGTGAGGCGCTTTTGCAGCCCCTGATACCCGCTACCTTTGAGTCGCAGGCCTCTACCGACACCCATGTGGAGTCTGGCATGCCACAAGATACTCAAGGTATTGGACTGACGGATGTATCTCCCTCGGATGGGTCCGGAGCCACTGAGCAGGCACCGGCTTCTGTGGGTGTTTTCCGACCTCAACATTTGTATATAAAACCGACGACAGCTGCAAAACCAAAGACAAACAACTTCTAAACCTAAAAAAAATGACGCATGAGCCACGTGCACAGGCCTCTATGCTTAAAAAACAGATTATCAAAATGGCTGAAGACCTTATTACCTTGATCAGGGGTACCCATCGCCCTTCAGATAAGAGGCCTAGGCAAGACACTGATTATGAATCTTCAGATCAGGTTTCTATTTCTTCTGATCAGGAATTATCTATTCTTCCCTGTGAGGATTCTGATGCTGAGGAGTCTATTCTATCTGCATCTCCTCCTGAGGATTATTCATTTGGAGAAACCTTGCATACTTTGAGGGAGCATTTTCACTGGGAGAGTCAAAACTTCTCAGAATCAAAAAAGAGGCTCAGGGATTTCCTTCTCCCTCAGCAGAAGCCTTTAGCCATTCCCCCTGTTTTAGACATTGTGGATGATGTGTTTTCGGAGTCAAGCTTGACCCCTGACTCCTTATCTCTGGCTCCCAGTAAGCCTGACAGATATTACAGAGTCCCCAACTCATATAAATTTTTATTTAGAAACCCTGCTGCTGATCCTGAAACTTTTTCACAGGGTCCAAAGGGAGTTAAGGCCTCAACAGCAAAAAACCCTAGCCCCTCTGACAGATTCTATGGCACTGTACAGATGGGGATAAAAGGCTTATACATCTGCAACCTTGGCAATCAGGGCCTTAAATTGTCAATTGCATATGAGTACCAATAACATGTTATGGGATTGCTGAAACAGAAAATTATGTTGATTTCAGAATGTGAAGAAAAAAAGAATTACAGGAATTATTGCATGCAGCTGAACAAATTGGAAAGCATACTTTGCAATGTGGTTTTGATTCTTTAGAGGCCTCCTGCAGGGCCGCAGTTACTGGATCTGTGATTAGCAGGCATGCCTGGTTAAAGGAACAAAATTTGCCTGATCATGTTGAAGCTAAATTGCTAGATGCACCTTTAGAGCATGATTCTCTGTTTGGTATTAAGGCAGAAGAGGTTTTAAAGAAAATGGAAGACAAAGCTAAGTCTATGCAAACTGTTAAAGATTTCGTACAAGTGCAGCCACCAAGGTTCAGTAGACACTGGCCTGCAAAAAATTGGTCCTTTCCTGTGTCAGACAGAGCGCAAAGGGGCAAATTCAGACTCCCTAAGGGTTCCAGGTACCAGGCTCAAGACTCATACAAGTCAAAGCAATGGGGCGCATCCACCTCCAAATCTGGAGGAGATAAAGCGCAAACCTACAGAAAGCAATCCCAATGACTTCCCTCTGCTTACACCAAGCACTTATCTTTTGGCAGCACCCATAGGGGGAAAATTGGCACTTTTTTCTCAAAATTGGCAGTTAATAACCCAGGACAAGTGGGTACTAAACATCGTATCACAGGGATACCAATTCCATTTCCACACTCTGCCAATGACAAATGGTTGGCCAGATCTGCCAAAAAATCAATGGGCAGAGGCACAGAAACAGGTTACGTCCCTCATGGGATATGGGGGCCATTCAGACAGTACCAAAACAGGATAAAGGACAAGGTTTTTACTCAAGACTGTTCTTGGTACCCAAAAAGGACAAGGCCTGGTGGCCAATACTGGATTTATCGATTTTGAACACAAACCCGGACATTTCAAAATGCTCACTTTGCAGTAGCTTCTGCCCATGCTGGGCAAGAATGCTTGGCTGGTGACTTTAGACCTAAAAGAAGCATACCTGCATGTCCCAATAAGACAGTCGTGCAGAAGATACCTCAGATTCAAGGCTGGATTAATGCATTACCAATTCTCTGCACTGTCCTTTGGTTTATCTACTGCACCCAAGGTCTTTACAAAGTGCCTGGCACCAGTAATTGCATTTTGCAGACAAAGAAATATTTAAATATATCCTTACTTGGACGACTGTCTCATTCAAGCAGAGAACAAGGACACTCTTCTACGACACCTGGCATTTGTGAGAAGGCTTCTAACATGCCTAGGGTACACAGTAAACAAAAAGAAATCACAACTGGTACCCTCTCAAAAGATAACATTCCTGGGTGCAAGCTTGAATACAACTGCCCAGATGGCTTACCTCACACCGGACAAACAAAGGCAACTGACTACTTACTTCAAACTGATGGCAACAAAAACCCAGTCTTCTGCAAAACAAATTCTGCAGGCTCTGGGCTTCATGGCATCCTGCATCCTACTAATTCCATATGCAAGACTGCATATGAGGAAACTTCAGTGGTACCTAAAGAGTTTATGGAGTCAACATTCACACAGTTTAGAAACAATGATTCCTCTCATTCCCTGCCTCTGCAACAGGAGTTTCTATGGTAGGCAAAGGCCTGTCACCAAAACATGGGACGGCCCTTCACTCTACCCCCTGCCAGCCAAACCTTAACAACAGACACATCAGATTATGCCTGGGGGGCCCACATGGCAGGAAGATGCATTCAGGGCATATGGGCACCAAAACTAATCCATCTACATATCAACCAGAAAGAGATGCTAGCTGTTCAAAATGCCCTAACAGCTTTCAAGGACTTACTTCATCCAGGACAACTACTGATAAAGACTGACAACACCACAGTCATGTGGTATATAAACAAGCAAGGGGACACACACTCATACCCCCTTTGCAGATTAGCCATGGCACTGTGGGACACAGCTTTGACCTACTAAATACATCTTCAAGCTCAATTCCTGCCAGGAATACAAAACACTGTGGCAGACGATTTAAGCAGAAACCTTATGGATTCTCACGAGTGGAAACTAAATCCACAAGTCTTCAGCATGATAACAGAGAAATGGAGGAACCCGGACATAGATGTATTTGCCTTTCCTGAAAATTATCAACTGAAAAGATTCTGCACAAGGACTTATCACAGACAAGCATGGAAAGTGAACGCCCTATCCTTCAGTTGGAAAAACCTATCGATTTACACCTTTCCTCCTCTGCCTCTTCTACCCAAGATCCTCCTAAAAGTCAGACAAGAGAAGCCAAAGATGATATTAATTGCCCCGGACTGGCCCCAGCAATACTGGTACCCAGTCCTAAGGAACTTGTCTCAATACCCAGCTTGGACCTTGCCGCAAAAACCACAACTACTGTCCCAGCAAAACAATCAGATCCTGCATAATTAACTACAGACTCTGAACCTGGCAGCATGGCTAATCCTGTAATCATACAAACGACACCTCTCAGTAAAGCTGTGATGGATGTCATTTTGGAAGCCAGAAGGCCTAGTACTAGAAAATCCTATGCTAACAAATGGAAGAGATTCTGTGCTTGGAATCGAGCACAAGGAACTGATACAGCAGAACCACATATTCCTCTGATATTACAATACTTAACTGAAATGCTTGACAAAGGCCTATCTTTCTCATCAATTAAAATCCATGCCTCTGCCATTTCAGCTCATTACAATACAGAGCCACCAATCTTTTCTCATCCTTTACTAAAGCAGTATCTTAGAGGAGCCAAAAATTTAAGGCCTCCTAGAAGACCACCATTACCTGCTTGGGACCTGAATTATGTGTTGGAAAAGCTCACCCTGCCTCCATTTGAACCAGCTACTACTGCTGATCTAAAGTTCTTATCATGGAAAACAGCTCTGCTACTAGCGATTATTTCAGTAAGAAGAATTTCAGAGTTACAGGCCCTCATGGCTGTAGAGCCTTTTATCATATTTTACCCAGACAGGGTGTCTCTGAGGACAAGTCCTACTTTTATGCCTAAGGTGATTTCCAGTGTGGCTCTTAACCAAACAATTCATCTGCCAACTTTTTATCCAAACCCGCAGAACAAAGGGGAGAGAATTCTGCATTCCTTGGACGTACACAGACAGCTAAGATTCTACTTGAGCAGGACTAAAGCTCTAAGAAAAACTGAGCAATTACTAGTGTCATATGCTGCGGGATCAGAAGGAAAGTCTATTTCAAAGCAGACAATTTCAAAGTGGATAAGCCACTGCATCCGTTTCTGCTACTTGCACCATGATAAACCTGTGCCCAAGGGCATTAGGTCTCATTCCACCAGCTACTTCAGCAGCCTTTCTCAGGGGAGTACCAACCAAAGACATTCTAGAGGTGGCTACTTGGAGTTCTGTTCACATCTTTACAAAGCATTACCATTTGCCTCTTTACTCTCAAGTCCAGGGCAGGCTTTGCCACTGCAGTGCTGCAGGGCCTTATAGCCGCACCTAATGCTGTTTAGCTCCAGCCTCCCAACCATAGCTTTGGGATTCTACCCAAATGTATTGAATGCAAAAGTGAAACACGAAGAACGTAGTACAGTTGTGTACACTTACCATAAATGTAGATGTTCGAGTGTATTCACTGTTGCAGTCCAGGTTACCCTCCCGCCATCCCCCTGTCATTCTAAAGTTTATCTTTCCTTCTCTATCTTCTACAACCTATGTGGTGTATTTGCTTGTAGTTGAAGGTAAAATTTATATTGATGCATGTATATGTCTATATATATATATATATATATATATATATATATATATATATATATATATATATATATAATATTTCTACCTTTTTGGGGTCACCTGACATCGGGGGCAAGAAAAACTAAAGAAAATGGTGTCTGCTGCATGTTTTATACCCCTGATGACCTGACGTCATGGAAGAGAAGACAGCAACTGACGCAGGACCCAAGACTTTGGAATTCAGGCCGACTGAGGGCAACCTGCCAGCAGATTACCCAAATGTAATGACTGCAACAGTAAATACACTCAAACATCTACATTTATGGTAAGTGTACACAACTGTACTTTACCCTCCCTCCACCCCCCTGGCTTCTTTTGGCTATACCTCTATTCTCCTTTACTATACTTAAAGGCTTTTTGGTGTATTTGCTTTTTTGTTGGAGGTATAACTTTGTATATTTATATTTAATTGCTTCCCATTAAGGGGGGCACCTGACATCTGGGGCAAGAAAAACTGATGTATTGGCTTCGGCTGCATGCTTTATACCCCTGACTACCTGACGTCATGGAAGATGAGACAGCAACTGACGCAGGACCCAAGACTTTGATAATCAGGCTGACTGAGGGCTACTGCAAGCAGATAACCCAAATGTGATGACTGCAACAGTGAATACACTCTAACATCTACATTTATGCTAAGTGTACACAACTGTACTTTATGCACACATCTTCACCAAGCATTACCACTTACCTGTCTTGTGCCACAGCAGTCTTACAAGGCCTGCTAGCCAGCCCTAATACTTCTTGACTACCTCCACCCTTACTCAGCTTTGGGAATCAACCCAAGTGTGCTGACTGCAACAGTAAAACATGAAGAACATAGTACAGTTGTGTACACTTACCATAAATGTAGATGTTTGAGTGTATTCACTGTTGCAGTCCTGGTTACCCTGCCTCCAGCCCCCTGACTTTTCTAGACTTTCTACCTATCCTCTTTTTTGCCATATCTTATGGCTATGGTATTTACTTTTTACTGGAGATGTTCCACACCATGCAATTGTTTCCTATTTTGGGGGCTCCTGACATCTGGGGCAAGAAAAACTGATATAATGGTATCTGCTGCATGTTTTATACCCCTGAGGACCTGACATCATGGAAGAGGCAACAGCATCCAACGCAGAAATACCAAGACTCTGGTATTCGGGCCGGCCTGAGGGCTACCTGCAGGCAGATAACCCAAGTGTGATGACTGCAACAGTGAATACACTTGGACATCTACATTTATGGTAAGTGTACACAAATGTCTATTTGTATAATCTAATGCAAAGAAGCTCTATACAAAAAAAAAGAAAAATCTCTCCATGAAGCCAAAGCACATAAACAAGTGAAATTAATAGTTAAACATAATTGTTTATAGCATGATCAATTGACTTTATAAATAAAATCCAGTAGATCTGGAGCTACATAAGTGTGTGGAATTATTAATTTTTAATAGCGTGCAATAGAAGCACTGAAAAATAAAAGAAGATTGCTGGCCTTTGTGACACTGGTATAGATAAGCTTATCCCTTACTTGTATTGATTTGAAAAAAAAAATCATCATTCTTCCAGGATTAAATTAATTTCATCTATTATGAACTGAAGTGAGCAAGAGTTACAGTTCATCTTATACCCGCTATAAAAATAAGGTTTCTGTCCTCTCTCCTGTGAAAATCTGAAAGTTCCAACTTTGAAAAGAAGAAGAAATACACAATCATATGTAACAGAAAAAATATTTTGTTAGCTATTGTGAACGTGTAATGCGACCGCTGTTCTTCGATTAAGATATGCATTTAAGTGTGTTGTATACAAAGTAGGTAAAAATAAATTCTAAGTTTATCGATTCATAAGTAATTCAAGGATACTGTGACTTTACAGTTTTCACTTTGCCCAGTACCCTTCTTTAGACAGCCCCTTCTTTCTCCACGAGGTCTTACTGGTCAATCCGAGAGTAAAGTTTGTGGAAACTCATCCAGTCGTCTCATTTTTATTTAAGGAAGTTAGTGAGTCACACTGCTTAACAACAGGGGGAGGTTATTCTAGAGGTTGGGTATCTGCTGGTTATAAAACTGTCCCTTTACCATATTTTGTTTATCCACTGGTGAAGATTTAGGTCCCTGATTCTAGTATTGGTGGAGTTAATTGGACTTGCAGAGAAACAGTAGGCCCAGGACAATCATGTCTCTAATGACCCAGTACCCATGACAGATCTCTCCCCTGAGAAGTTTACAAGATACTGAATAAAGAGCTTCTATCCTGTGTTGGTAACTCAGAGACTCAGGCCTGTGATCGTTTTGGTTAGGAACCTTTGGGGTCTTTCCTGATTGTTTGTTATATTTAGTGAGATGCATCCCAAAGGGGCATTGAACTCAGTAAATGTCCTGGTCAATGCTAAGTATAAGAGAGTGATTACCTCTTTAGAGCTTGAGGGTACACCTTTGGCAATGGCAATTCTCTGGGCTGAATAAAAGTATTTTCTGACTAGCCTTGTTACATGATGGGTTAGAGAAGGAGCCATCAGCCCAAGTACATATGCCCCTAACTACATTTTCATTTTGTAGAGGTATATTATCTAGACATTATGATGAGTGGATAGTTGTCCACAAAATGTGATGATACTACAATTTTTAGCATTTAGTTTGAGTCCATTTTTAGGATACCAAGAGTTTCCTAGGGCTGTTTCATTCTGGAGAGTTTGGGTGTAATAAGGTGACTTATTCCTCAGTTTTGCAATTGCCTTCAAACTTTGTTAGCCAGAAAATTGTTTGCTCTCTGCTTAGGGATCTGAGAGGTAAATAAAGAATAACATCTGAGAAGTTGATGTACTGAAGTGGCATATACCATTCATGTTCTACAAAGAACTGTCTTACATTTCCTGCAAGATATTCATGGTGTAGTGCAATCAATACCATTTGAAAGGTAATTTCTTTTTGTATGGGGAGTACACACCCCTTGCTTCCCTACTGTCCCTACACCCATTATCTCTGAGGCTGAAGCATTTTAGAGAAAATGGAATAAATATATTTTTCATTTTTTTGAGTTAGCATGACTTCATAGGTAATATGGTGAGAGACTGAGGGTGTGAGAATAGTATATCTAGAGATTGAAAATTTGATGGTTTGGGACAGCTTCCGCAGAAACAGTTTAAATGTATTTATTGATATTTGATTACCAGGAAAGTCCGACTGGTTAGGTGCCCATTTTCAACAGAGGCTTGGGGAAAAAGCTCCAAAGTTTTACAAAAACATTTTAAGAACAATATTGTTTTTCATTTTCAAAAATAATATAAACTGCCTATAGTTTAAATAATTATACCAAATTAGACCTAGTATGAAAACATTGGTTAATAATAGCTATAATTTATATGACAGTGATGTAATATTTAGAGAAATATTAGCCAGCTTAGATAAATTAAAGGTAAGTTAGTATAATACAAACAGGAACTGTAGTACGGAGTGAGAGAAGAAAACAAGGTTACGGCATATTTAGACAGAGAATCAGGAGAGAAATACTGATTGAAGTAAGGAAGCGAGTGAAGATGGGGAATAAGGAGGTGTAATGTACATGTGTTGAATTTGTTTGAGATTTGTGTCTCTTAGATGGCCATTTGGTAGAGTGAAGTAGTCTCCCCAAAATAAATCTACAAAGTTCAACTTTTACTTGTCTCTGCGGCATAAATGCACCAGTGATTTCTTAAACATACGCAAAAATGTGTTGATTTAGTGAATGCATTGAGGCTGGACACATGTAAAGCACTTGTAAAGTAGAAGAACTAATAACCTCAGTAAAATGCAACTGCACGCCAGGCCCGTGTGGTCATTAACCTAGTACACACCTTTTAAAGATTCATTCACACTGATTGATTGTAGTGTGTAACAAGTTGGCTAATATTTACTGGTTACAAGTAAATCAAGGTTGTCATGTCTGCATAACCAGACAGCTAACAAGAACGTGTAGGGGGCAGCTGAAATGCTGAGCTTTGAGAGTCGCAGATTGGATTCTGCCTTATAGCTTAAAATGCATTTTAGTGATTCTTTCTTGTATGTGTTGTAAAAGTGGAAGAAATTGCATTCTTAATTTAGGGTTAGCTTTGGTCAGTTTGAATTATCTTTAAATTTTCCTGTTACCAAACTCCTAGATACTACCCAGAATGCTTTCAACTCCACCAAAAACTGGATGACATATAACCACCTTTCTCTAACCCCCCCCCCCCAAAAAAAAAACAATCTGCTGTTATTCATCCCAAAGAAAAGTACCTGCATAAATAAGGCAGAATTCATCATATACTCTCAAAACAAAACCACCAAAGTAGTAGTACTTCATACAAAACTCCTGTGAGTCATCTTAGATGAAAACCTTACTTTTGATCTCCATGTCCATACCTGTATCAAAAAGACACACCAAAAATTAGGCTCCCTCTCTAGACATAAACATTTTCTGCACTGCACCGCTCTATCAAACAAACTCTTGCCTGTACTTTCCTTCTCCTGTCACTCCTGTATGGTGCCCCACTCCTCACCAATATGCAGTTACCCCTAAAAAATAAACTAGAGTCCTGCTACAATAAAGTTACCAAATTCGCAACCCATGCCAAGTATTCATCCCATTCTATCTTACAATCAGTCAATTGGCTCAAACTCCCACGTCACCTAACATACCTGCAGTTAACCATAGCACATAAAATTATTTACAATCTGTCAGACTGCCCAGCCCTATCTCCATTCCTAACACACTACCACCCAAATAGATCACTCAGATCTGAAAACCAGTTTCTCCTGCAAGTTGACAAACCAAAACTCCCAGCAGGTCAAATGCTCTACTCGTTTCAGTTGCCAAACTTTGGAATGGACTCCCATTAGCTATTAGGACTTACCAGTAACATGTCCTCCTTCAAAACAGCTCTGAAACGGCACCTCTCCACTTTCTGGTACTGTAGATGCTCTAACATCCGTCTTCCTAAGACGCGACTCCTCTTCCGCAATTCCTATTGGCCTTTTTTCTCCACTTCCTTCCTCCAAGACGTTACTGCTGTTATTTTTCACATTCATCACTCTTAGCACTAATCCCTCTGTACTTCTAATATGTGTAGCTGTAGATAGTTATTCTAATTTTGCCTGTATTACTCAACTTTGACACTCATTAAAAGACTGTAAAGTGCACAATCGCATTAGAGTGTACTATAGTGTGTACCTTGGATTTACTTCAATGCCTTGTGTTTTTATATTATTTTTCTGTACCACCTACATTTTCATAATGTATTTTCTTGGATCTGTACTGCCTGTTATGACTATGCTTCTTGTTAATTACAAATTGTTCCAATATTATGGAATTTTTATATTAACTGCTTTGTGGAGCTTTTCTCCCTGGGCCTCCAATGAAAACGGGTTCTTCCTGCTCCAGTGGACTTTCCTGGTAAACAAATGCCAATAAATAAAATAAATAAAAAGTTCAACTGTGTAAAATGGATTTTTCAACTTCCAACAAAATGTCTCTAAAGTAACTTGTTGCCGCTCAGATGTACAGACAGTTTGCCAGTCCTTGATATAATCTTAAAGAAAATGCACAGCGTACCCTGCTGTATTCATGGTCTTCCAGAGTTCCAGATTATTGTAGAGTGGTCCTTATGGTTGATTTCAGACTTCTTTTGGTAAAAACCTGCGGCACTGCTTAGTGTTATGTACAAGTTAATATATATACAATTATGTTAAGAAGCAGCATTGCTATGAATGAGGTGGTTTGTTAGCATGTAGCTTATTTGCGTAAGGTCAATGGTGAGTTCTCAGCAAGGGACTGACATTTAGCCTGAGTAGTGTAATATGAAGATGCATCTTTGGAAGGCTGTGTAATCTGAAACTCAGATGTCTGCTATTGTATAGTAACTGCAGTCTTTAGTGATTTCCCAGGGAAAAAAAAACATAAACTTTATAAGAAACAGACCAAAAATGTGAGGCAAAGATCTGAACATTCTGAAAATGTATGTATATTTGAGAGGTGTGCAGGGGGATTGTCTCACTGTGGAAACACAAAAGTGTCATTACCGCTTTGGAATGGATCTAATTCATCTACTTGTGTAGGATTTGGAAGAAACGAGAACCCCCCCCCCAAAAAAAGGCAAAAGCTCCCCCTGGCAGTAAAGCTGACCTCACTGTCCATCTGTATGAGCGATTTAGGAAGTATGTACAAATGGACTACATGTTCTTACATTACCCTACTAGCTGACAGGTCTTAAATGGATGAAGTTGTAGCTCATTTTTTTAAAAATGACTGGTATTCAGCTGGGAGATCAGAATTTGTCGGTGAACATGAGTATCTATTTGTGCACTGGCAACAGTATGAGGTGTGTGATTTTTTTTTTCTGTTTGTCTTTCCATAGTTGTCTCCCTGGATTTATCCTATGTAAGTAAAGTGGTTGGGGTGTAGACCTGCAGACATCTTTTTATAACGTTTTTCAACAGGTTGAAGCAACAACCAATTTTGTTTGGTCCATTTGAAGATCCAGCTACTTGAAACTTGGGGAAACACTGTCCCTTCAATGTCTTGTTAATCTTCTCTACATATGGGGCTTCACAAAACACCAAACCAAAGTCAGTTTAGAAAATACGAACATTCCTGCGAGTTGCACTGTAATTTTCCATAGTGACTTACACCTCTCACTCTTCACAGGAAGTAAATGGCGGTGGATGATTTTTGTATAGCTGAACGAGACATTTATGTTGATGTCACAGTACCCCAAATATTAAGAATCACTATGATGTTCATCGTGTTATACTGCTGCAGTCATCACACTTGGGTTATCCTGTCGTCAGGCGGTCCTGCAGTCGGCCGAATCCCAAAGCCTTGGTCCGGCGTCGGCTGTTGTCGCTTCTTCCCTGACGTCAGAGCGACAGGGGTATAAAGCTATCTTTCTTGCTGCATGGTGCCCGAAGCAGAAGTAGTTTGCAAGTGCCGGTCGGCCAGCTCCTGAGATTTTCGAATCAAATTTCAGTCCGAAGTCTTCTTTAAAGCCAAGTACTCCGTTGGGGAAACTTTTCTTGACTCAGACCGATGTCAGACAAAGTTAATAATTGCATTTCTTGTGGGAAGCAAATACCTCATAAGGATTTTCATTCTCAGTGTATTCCTTGCCTAGGCCCAGACCACGACGTCTCTGGTTGTCGGTTTTGTGCTAGGTTCAACAAATGTACAATTAAGCATCGGGCAGATTTCGCCCAGCATTATTTTGGCAGAAAATTTAACTATAGCATGCCGTCGGAGCAGCCGACATCAGCATTGTTTAAAAAAACCAAAGATAAGGACAAACAGCCAAGGCCAAGACCAGTTACTGAGGCCTCAGCCAGGCCTGACGCCGGTTCTCTGGTTTTCAGCGAGGCGCCTACGCAGCCCCTAACTACCGCTGAATCAGAAATTCTGACAGCCTCCCAGACCGATGCAGCTGGGACTCAGGAACCGGTTCCACCTCACCCATTGGACGCCAGTCCTGACGGTGATCCGGAAATTTTGGATAGGCCTTCGGTTTCTGAAGGTGTCTTCAAACCGACTTCTATCTCTGCTAAGTCTTATGCTAAAGCTCCCTTGAAAGTTAGGAAGCCGGGTCCACACAATCCCCCACAGGCCCCTATGGCTAAAAAACAGATGCTTAAGATGGCTGAGGATTTAATTACCCTTATCAGGGGATCCCACCCCCCTCCCCTGACAAAAGGCCTAGACTGAAGGAAGATTATCCCTCCTCTGACCAAGCATCCATTTCCTCAGGCAACTCTGAGGATCCGGGTTACTCCTTCCCTCCTTATGAAGATTCAGATGCTGAAGAGTCCATTCCCTCTGTCCCCCCCCCCCCCTGAAGACTACTCTTTTGGGGAAACTTTACACACCATGAGGGAACACTTCCACTGGGAAGGCCAAGATTACTCTGACTCCAAGAAAAGACTCCGTGAGTTTCTTCTTCTTCCACAGCATAGACCCCTAGCAATTCCTCCAGTTTTAGACATTTTGGATGATGTTTACACCGAATCTAGTCTAAACCCAGATTCCTTACCTCCTGCACCAGCTAAACCAGACAGATACTATCTAGTTCCTGACACTCATAAGTTTCTATATAAAAGTCCTACTGCAGACCCAGAAACCATTTCCCAGGGTCCCAAAGGGGTTAAGGCCTCTACTGCTAAGAATCCACTTCCTTCTGAAAGAGATTCCAGAGCATTAGAAAGATGGGGAAAGAAAGTGTATACGTCTGCCACTTTGGCCATGAGGGCCTTAAACTGCCAATTCCACATGCTAAAATACCAACAGTACTTGATTACACAGTTAAAACAGAAAATGACCCCTCAGACAGATCAACCTGATTTCAAAGAGATACAGGATTTGCTGCATGCAGCAGAACAGGTGGGAAAGCTTACCTTACAGTGTGGTTTTGATTCATTGGAAGCCTCATGTAGAGCAGCTGTCACAGGGTCTGTAATTCGTAGGCATGCTTGGCTTAAAGAACAAGCCTTACCAGAACATGTCAAAGCAAAGTTATTGGATGCTCCATTGCAGAAAGATGTTTTATTTGGTGTCAAAGCAGAGGAAGTTTTAAAGAAAATGGAAGAAAAGGCAAAATCTATGCAAACAGTTAAAGATTTTTTACAGGTACAACCTCCTCGTTTCAGAAGGAACTGGCCATCAAAAAACTGGTCCTTTCCTGCATCAGACAGACCCCAAAGAGGTAGGTACAGACGCCCTAGAGGCAGAGGCCAGCCACAAGGTTCTTTCAGGCCTAGACAATGGCAAACAACATCTCAAAGAGGGGGAGACTAAAGATCTCAACCCTTCAGGAAACAAACACAATGACTTCCCCCTTCGCCTGCCAAGCAAAATTGCCCTGGCAGCACCTTTGGGAGGAAAACTGGTTTTATTTCCACAAAATTGGCGCATTATAACAAAGGACAAATGGGTTCTGGATATTATTACCCGAGGATACAGATTTCATTTCCACACTTTACCACGGATGAGAGGCATGCCAAATCTGCCTCCAAACCAATGGGCAGAGGCACAAGCGCAAATATCAGCTCTCATGGATATGAAAGCAATTCAAAAGGTACCTACAAAGGAGCAAGGTCAAGGTTTTTACTCTACTATTTCTAGTCCCAAGAAAGGACAAAGACTGGAGGCCCATTTTAGACCTCTCCATTCTAAACACATACCTGGAGGTACCCAAATTCAAAATGCTCACACTTCAGCAGCTTCTTCCCATGCTGGGCAAGGAGTCTTGGCTGGTAACGTTGGACCTCAAAGAGGCATACCTGCATGTCCCTATCAGACAAGATTGCAGAAGATACCTCAGATTCTTGGCAGGTACAACGCATTATCAATTCTCTGCATTGCCCTTTGGCTTATCTACTGCGCCCAGAGTATTTACGAAATGCCTGGCATCAGTAATTGCATATTGCAGACAACGAGGAATACATCTGGACGACTGCCTGATCCAAGCGGACAGCAAGGATATTCTATTACAGCATCTGGCATTTGTAATACAGCTGCTCAGTTGCCTAGGGTACACAGTAAACAAAAAGAAATCAAAGCTAATACCCTTGCAACAAATAATATTCCTGGGTGCCAGCTTAAATACAATGGCCCAGATGGCTTTTCTCACGCCAGACAAATAACAATTGACTCAATACTTCAAAAAGATGGCAACTTTTACCCAGCTCACTGCAAGGAAAATCCTGCAGGCATTTGGGTTCATGGCATCCTGCATTCAACTACTCCCATATGCAAAGCTGCATATGAGGAAATTACAATGGTACCTGAAAAGTGTATGGTCCCAACACAGACACAGCCTCGAATCAACTATACCTCTCATTCCATGCCTTCAAAAAGAGTTCCTGTGGTGGGCTCAAGCATGTCAAATAAACAAGGGTCTTCCTTTCGTCTTATCTCCAGCAAACCAAACTATGACAACAGATTCTTCAGACTATGCCTGGGAAGCACACATGGCAGGATAGTGCATACAGGGCAAATGGTCTGCAAAACAAATGCATCTTCACATCAACCAAAAGGAGATGCTAGCTGTGCAAAATGCACTGACAGCTTTCAAGGACCTCTTGCATCCAGGACAACTACTAATAAGGACAGACAACACCACAGTGATGTGGTACATAAACAAACAAGGAGGAACACACTCCTACCCTTTATGCAGACAGGCAATGACCTTGTGGAACACAGCATTGACTTACCAAGTGCAACTGCAAGCACAATTCCTACCAGGAAAAGAAAACATATTGGCAGACGAATTAAGCAGAAATATGGCAGATCCTCACGAGTGGAGACTACACCCACAAGTATTTTCAATGATAACTCAAAGGTGGAGATGTCCAGACATAGATCTGTTTGCCTCCCCCAACAATTGCCAACTACAGAAATTTTGCACAAGGACTTATCACTCCTTAGCCTGGAAAGTGGACGCCCTATCATTCAGTTGGACAGCATTGGCAGTCTATGCCTTCCCACCACTACCTCTACTGAGCAAGGTATTATTGAAAATCAGATCAGAGAGACCACAAATGATCCTCATTGCTCCGGACTGGCCACGCCAGCACTGGTACCCATTACTAAGGAACTTGACTCACAGCCCTCCATGGATCTTGCCTCAATTCCCACTACTGCTGACTCAGAAAAACTGTCTGATACTTCACAGCCAGCTCAGAACTTTAAATTTAGCTGCATGGAGAATACCTTGAATTTTAAATCAACACTTCTCTCACAGGACGTCCAGAATGTCATTATGGAGGCCAGAAGGCCCAGCACCAGAAAAACTTACTCAGGCAAATGGAAAAGATTTTGTGCATGGAACCAGGCTAAAGGCCAAAGTCCTTGGATACCTAACATTCCTCAAATACTGCAATACTTAACTGAGATGCTACACCAAGGCCTTTCATTCTCATCCATTAAGATCCATGCTTCAGCCATTTCAGCTCAATACAATACGGATCCTCCAATGTTCTCACACCCTTTACTACGGCAGTTTCTCAGAGGGGCCAAGAATATAAGCCCCACCCCCCAGAAAACCCCCAACACCAGCTTGGGACCTGAACTTCATTTTAGAAAAATTAACACTGCCTCCTTTCGAGCCAGCATTCTCAGCAGAACTACAATACTTGTCTTGGAAAACAGCTTTGTTGCTGGCTATTACCTCAGCACGCAGGGTCTCAGAACTACAGGCACTTATGGCAGTGGAACCTTTCATCATTTTTCATCAGGACAGGGTCTCTTTATGAACTAACCCTACCTTTATGCCAAAAGTAGTATCCAGTGTGGCTTTAAATCAGACCATTCATTTACCCACCTTTTATCCAAACCCCCAGAATAAAGGAGAAAGACTCCTTCACTCTTTGGACATTCACAGACAGCTACGTTACTATTTAGATAGGACAAAGACCTTTAGAAAAACTGACCAACTCTTTGTATCCTATGCTGCAGGTTCAAAAGAAAAAAGCCATTTCAAAACAGACCATCTCCAAATGGATAGCACATTGTATCCGCTTTTGCTACTCGCACCATGGGAAAGCAGTGCCTGTTAATATTAGGTCCCATTCTACCAGGGCTACAGCAACCTCAGCAGCCTTTCTCAGGGGGGT
This sequence comes from Protopterus annectens, assembly GCF_019279795.1. Taxonomy (NCBI): domain Eukaryota; kingdom Metazoa; phylum Chordata; order Ceratodontiformes; family Protopteridae; genus Protopterus; species Protopterus annectens. The sequence goes on along the minus strand of NC_056748.1, from coordinate 58,811,579 downwards.
TCCAACCAAGGACATTCTGGAGGCAGCCACTTGGAGTTCAGTGCACACCTTTACCAAGCACTACCACCTTCCTTTATACTCAAAATCCAGAGCTGGTTTTGCCACTGCAGTGCTGCAGGGCATCCTAGCTTCGCCTAACCCAGTTTAGTACCAGCCACCCATCCATAGCTTTGGGATTCAACCCAAGTGTGATGACTGCAGCAGTATAACACGATGAACATAGTACAGTTTTGTACCTACCATAAATGTAGATGTTCGAGTGTATTTACTGCTGCAGTCCAGGTTACCCTCCCACCATCCCCTCTACGTACCAGGGTGTTAGTTATAGCTCCATGTTCATCAATCAATTGGATGCATGTCTATATTGCTAATAGTTAGTACTGTTGTTTATCTTCTAAGGAATTTTTTGCATAGCTTTTTGTTTTGCCTTCCTAGTTGGGGGCACCTGACATCTGGGGCAAGAAAAACTGAAGAAAATGGTGTCGGCTGCCTCTTTTATACCCCTGTCATTCTGACGTCAGGGAAGAAGCGACGACAGCCGATGCCGGACCAAGGCTTTGGGATTCGGCCGACTGCGGGACCGCCTGACGACAGGATAACCCAAGTGTGATGACTGCAGCAGTATATACACTCTAACATCTACATTTATGGTAGGTACAAAACTGTACTTTTAAAAACCCATCATCTTAGGAGTCATTGCAAGCTAGACCCATGTAAGTTAGCTAGTGCATTGCAAGATTCATTACATCTAGGCCGGAGTGATTAAAGCTTTAAACTAAACTGCTGGTGCTTTTAATATTCCAAACTACAGCAGCAGCAAGTCCACAGTGTCAAAAATATTTCAAAGCTGAGAATATTCAGACATATATATTAAGTATTCCCAGAACACCTAGGAGCTTCTATAAAATTAAAGTGCATTGACATTGTACTTTTTAGATTGTAGCTAAATTTAAGTTTACTTATTTTATATTATACAAAACATTTAAAAAAAATTATCATGAAGGAATTTTTTAGCCTGAACGTTTAATCTCATTACGTCATATTCTGTGGGATATCCAGAAGAAGATGTTTGGTTTTACAGAATGTGATACAAGAGCAGAATTTGTATTTTGCTGTAGGAGTGTCTTGAAACTGGAACGTTATATTAATTTCTAATATTATAAATAAAAGTTCTGAAGACTAGATGGCAGTAAATTGCTTTATTACCTGCTCTATTCATTTTTGGATGGATCATAGAGGCTGTAAAGGTGTACATTTTTGATAACCGATTAGAGACGTTGTGCAAGCGTTATGAAGCCAAATGATTTGTTGTGGGAGTGTTACAAAAGAAAAGAATTTTGAGATATTTTTATTTGCTAGGTAGACATTATGGTACCTGTGGCCATAGCAGCAGGTTTTGTTTGCCTCATATGTTTCCTCCTTTAGGTAGTATTTACTGCTGGTGTGTTCTTTTCACATTAAGGCTTTTTATGACTTTTTTCTGGCTGACTGCTTTGATTCTGTCGGTTAAAAGGGATGTCAACAGTAGTGTTCTGTGATAGCCATTGTGACAGACTGGCGTATTTGTTTTATAAATTACAAAATGATGACATGGAAAATTTTGAAATCCCATGTAGAGGAAGTAAAAAAATAAATAAATAAAAAAAATAAGCAGAGTTAATAAAAGCAGATGTTCTGACGAGAGTGAATTTGTACGTGCATCTGGCATATTGGGGAACTGTAGTGAAGAAAGGGACAAGGGGACACACCAAGTAGTAAGAAAAGGGAAATTACTGAAAATGATGGAACATTAAACAGGAACACAGCATTTGATGGAAGTAAAAAAAAATGCTTGATTAGTGTAGTATCTGTTTCTTTTCCAAGCTGCATATCCTAGTAAAACTAACTGCCTCCACCTTTGCATCTCCCAAACAGAACTGATTTTTTGGTAGTTGCATTCACTCTTTCGTCTACATGACTGATAACTGTAAGTGCTGCATTTGTCTTTATCATTTTCTAACCAAATTCTCACAATAGAGGCACTAGGTATATGTATCTTGACTTCCTTCTTTCTACCCTTATGATGGCTTATTCATCTGCAGTTTCTTTGAAAAAAAAGTCATGCAGCCTCAAAGTTTTGAGTATCTCCTATAAACTTCCTTCTGTTCACATTATGCATCTCAGTTGCCCTGACTTTTATCGACTGTCCAGATTTTTCACTCATTTTTTTAGCTTTTCCTCATAAAATTTGTTGTTTTCTGGCAAATCAAGGACAGAGGGTTTCAGATTTCATATCCTTCAGAAAATGCATGCAAACAGAAATCCTTTTATTCCAGCAACATTCTAAGTTTATAAGAGCAATATTTATAAGCTATCCCAATTGCGTGGCCTTTGTTTCTCCTTCCTTATTTATACCTTTGTCCAGAATTCTTGTGACATGAGGCTGAGAAGTATGATTCGCATCATGTTTTAGGACTGGTGTGGAGTATTCCAGTATTTCTCAGGTTAATTTGCAAGTTGTTTTACTTCCTAAAAGACAAATGAAGCAAAACAAAAGTGCTGACTCTTTTACTCCCTTTTCAAAACCATCTGCTGTTGCTGAATGTGTCAAGCAGCTTTCAGAAACCTCCTCAAACCTTCCATAATACATTTAGCAGGGTGTCTCTAAAAGAAAAATTCTCTTGTTTTATGTAGTCTAGTTTTGTTGCCACAAGTGAAAAATGGCATTACTACTCCAAGACGTAACCACTGCAGTAGTCTTGTATGTTTTATTTATTTCATCTTAATTATATTTTGTTGACCATGTTAGTTCTACTGAACAGAATCTGGGAGCAAAGGTCCAACTAATAATACAAAATTGATATTAGTAGTTGTTTAAAAGTTGGTTTTAAATAGATTTTACTTTTTATATATTTACATTTTCCAGGCAGGCTGTTTGTAGTAAGGTAGATTATAAAAAAAAAGTAGTAGTAGATGTGCAGTGATTTCTATGGACAAAGTTCTATTTTTCAGAACAAAATACACAAGGCAATATCTGTACAGTGATCAACCTTCCATCTCCAAAATCTTGAACACTCCCTTACATAATGTGGAACAACTGGGCAAACAGTACCAGTCCTAAGCTATAGCCTTAGCACCTTGCTTCCGTTTTTATTATTTATTTATTTGTTTACTAGGAAAGCCTACTGGACAGAATTGTCCATTTCTGGTTAAGTAACTTGCTCTAAATCACACAGTAGACAATTGAAGGCTGAGGGCATCAAACCCTAAACTACAGGAGGCAGCTTGTTAACGATGCATAGTATACTGCTAGGTAATTTTCTGATACATATTCACTTCCAAACTTAGGTAATCTAAGTCGCACCATAGAATGACCCCCCCCCCCCCACTTTTGCATTTCTTTGGTACCTTGAGATGTAGGTTAATAAATGAAGTGCATGCTTACTGTGATGGTTTGTTCCATTGTATGTTAATGACACACTGTAAGTGATGGTTTGTTCCATTGCATAATAATGTTTTCCTTGCTCTTCCCTGCTGAAGACACTGGAATAATGTGGCATGGCTGTGTAGAGCACATGCTTATCAGCCCTACATCATCCACATTCTGTGGACGTTTGTGTTGTATGAAACTTTAGAGCCCTGTACTTGCTGTTCTAATGGAGAAAAGTAACCTCTGTCTGTCTGTCTTTCTCTGTGTATGCAGAAGAATGGACCATGCATCAGACTAGTGTTACTGTACTCAGCTCAGCTGAGCCTCTGTTTTTTGTCTCATTTGTAACAACTGTGATCTGGGTTTGAGTAGGGACCTTTCATGCTGGAGTGGCCCAGTGGGAGGAGGGGAGAATCAGCAGCACAGCACAAGTTCCCTTTTCTGTGGGAGGGTGATTCTGGGATATTCCCTTCAGTGTGTACCCTGCCAGGAGGAAGTCACAGGGATGAAAGACAGATGAGTTTTGAGGCTTGAGGTTAGTGTCATGAAAGAAGGTGGCCATTTGTAACTAGTGCCAGAACCATGGTCTTGAGCTCAGTGCTAAAAAGTGCATTGTCACCCCCTTTGGGAAAAACACAATGTCCACGAACTACCACATCAACAGTAGCCCTCTCAACTCCCAAAGTGTGATAAGAAATCTGGAAACACGGGTAGATAGCAACCTCTCCTTTGACAACCATTTTGCCACAGTGGTCAGGAAGTCCTATGTGGCACACCTCATTACAAAAGGCTTCTCATCCAGGAAGAAAGAAGTCATAATCCCCCTCTACTCATCCCTCATTAGACCCATTATAGAGTACAATGCCCCATTTGGCATGTACCTCACTAGACACCTACAACAATTGGAGAGGCCACAAAAATTCCTCACAAAGAGGATCCTAGGACTCAAACACATGCCCTATACAGACAGACTTAAACTCCAGCGATACTCCGTCTCATATTGCCAACTTAGAGGTGATCTCTGCTTGACCTACAAAGCCATGTCTGACCCAGTGTTGCTAGACATGCTTCATCTGAAAAAGTCTCAATCCCCCTCCGCACCACACTTTCCAAAGACCTCAACCTCATCGCCACAATAAACAGAACCTAGTGGAGGGACAGGTTCCTAACCCAGAGACTACCCATATTCTGGAATAAACTTCCCATTCATGTCAAGCAAAGCACTTCACTAGCCCTCTTCAAGAAAAATCTTGATGAGTGGATGGGTAACAGGAAATTCCCCCCAGGGATTACTTCAACAGCCTTGCTCAATAGGGGCACAAGGAACTAATGTCCGGAAACAGGACAACTGGGAATATTCTTGGGCTGGGCTTGTGTTGGCTCCAGGGCCATTAGCCTAGTACTCACCTATGAACTTATTGATGTACTTACTATCTGTGGCCACGGTGATATGCATTACAGACTGAGCATTGTCTGCCCAGAAAGGAGAGATATGGCAGTAAAAATAAACAAAGCAATCATCTTGCATGCGATAGTAGGAATCTCTGGCTTTCCATTCTTACTGTCGCTCGTCCCTCTATACTCAGAAAATGAAACGGGTGGGGTAGTTCATTTAAGATGCTTTGTTACATAAAAACACATCAGGGTGGATACCAGCATCATTAAATATAAACAGACTGGTTAACAGACAGACCTTGCATACATACACGCTTCCATCTCAACAGCTTACCACAAAATAGCAGTCAGACCTGCACATATTCAGTATTTATACACTTGTGCAAGCCCTTGGATAGCTTCTTAAAGGTACACACACACACACACACACACACACACACACACACACACACACACACACACACACACACACACACACACACACACACACACACACACACACACACACACACACACACACACACACACACACGCACACACATACGCACACATTGATCTATGCTTACCATCCCACTCACTGTAAAGCAGTGACCTACCAAAATGCAAAAAAAATCAGGTACTTAACCTCTGTGGGTTGCTTAGGAATACACGTCACTAGAAGAAGAACAGATGGGCATGCAGACACCAGAAATGTCAGAGATGGATAAGATCAGTTGCTGTCTTTTCTTTTCTTTTTTTGCGCAGGTTCCTTCCCCCGCTGATTCCATCACATTTCCATTATTTCAGTAACTATAGCTGTTATTAGAGGCTGGGGTACAGGATAGGTGGCCAGGGTCTACACCAACACACACACACACACACACACAGCTGGAGAATTTTACCTTGTTCTTTCCTTTGTGTGCTAGCATTCCTCCGAGTTCTGACTGCTTAATATAAAAACAAAGCTCCAAAGATACTAGTGAGGTGACCTACCAAAATGCAAAAAAAATCAGTCATTTTCCAGAGCAAGCAGAGCTAACAAGACCTGAATGTTGACATCCGTCTTACCAAATTACCATCTAGTGTCAGTAATATCAGCGTCACTTGTTTTTACTTTTCTTAAAGGATGGGTCCTTTTTGGCAGAGGTCTTTGCCTATAGGAAGGAGTAAGTAGTCTGATGCTCTGAGGGGAAATTTCTGTTTGTTCTGGATTGCTGTTGAACTGTCCAGTCTGCATGAGTACAATATGATATATGATATATGTTTATTTAATTAATTAATTTAGTTGACCTAGTTAGTCCCACTAAACATTTCCAGTCTTCAGGTGAGACCAGAAATGGTAATCATACTACATGTAATTTGACTGGGAGCATAGAGAAGCTGCCCTGATCTATTTTGTAACTGTTATAAGATCTTTTCCATCCACCTGAGCTACTATCCTCTCCCATATCCCACCCTTGAGCTACTATCCACTCCCATATCCCACCCCTGTCTATGCTGCTTTAGTGTCTATATTGGAATATGAAGTGAAGCAGCTAGTGTGGGGATAGAACCCGCAGCCTTCCTATTTCACCACCATCAACTGGGCTGAGCTTGAAACCAGTCCACAGGGATGAGTGTTCTGCCCTAGAGAACAAATTAACGAACTATATAAATGAATAAATAAACAAATAAAATGCATTTACTATGCCTGACTGCAGTATGCCATGTCTCCATACAAACCTTCTGAACCACAATATTTCAGCCATCTCTTCTTAGTTGTTCTTCAGCTGTGTTTAAAAAGAAACAGTAGGTCTGTAACATGAAACATTTTTATCTCTGTGGAAACTATTTTGACTTGCTAAATGAAACAAGAACCAAATAGTAGCCAGAGTTTCCATGGATGGAAACTGGCCCTGGCTGGTAATAATCAGGTTTGAACAGACATTTATTGGATTATTTTGATGTCGCTGGCTCCGTAAGCACACCTATTGTTAGACTGTGCACAGAGCTGAATCATATCTTAAACATATTCTCATAAGTAGACTACATACATATTCTCATGGTGTAGAATTCCTTTATGCTGAATTTTGCCTTTTTAATAGTGCTTCTGCTGTAAAATATCATGGACTAGCTTTCACATAACTCATAGTATGACCTTCAGTAAGGAGTAACTACAACAATAATATAATACAGGAGAAAATAAACTTGTTTGTTATGATTGCCTGTTAACACCACATAATAGCACTACGAGGAGTTGGCTGCAAAAACTGCACCCTGTCATTCCAGTTTTATTCCGTCAACAGCTTATACCTTCCTCCAATTATTTAATGAATATTAAGAAGACACAAAAGAGGTAAATTGCAAATAGTAGTGAAATGCTGGGCATTACATCCAAATGTATAAAAGAGATGTCGAAGAAACAAGTTGGCAGTGTTTCTCTGACTGGAAAGATTACACTAGAGGGTTGGGCAGTTTCATACTACAGTAATTAATTGCAAACATTGCTTAACATTTCAGCTGATGACTGTTGAGCCTTACTTGAAATATGAATCAGCATATTTATTGACTATGCATAATGCAAAAGTAAAGATGTGCCCACGCTTTGGGAGTACACAAAACCCTTTAGGCAGATGCTGTGAAACATCTAACAGAGAGTCTTTATGTGCACCTAACGTTTGAGTATCAGTTACATTTTATAACCTGAATGCTGATTCATTTAAAGTTGCTGCTCTTTTTTTCTGCCTTTTCTGGTATGTAAAGAAAATAATTTGTCAGCGCTCGTAAGAAGAGTACAGTGTAAAAGGTTCAACGGTATATATTGGGAGAGTTAACCAGGATTTAGTTGGGGATGACACGTTTTCAAGTGCCCAAAGTGGGACATTTCTTACTCAAACACAGCCAATGAAAAATCCCTATTTTAATGCAAAAATAAAGACCGATAAATACTGTTATTTGTTTATTTTGTGTTATACACTATTAAGTAGTTCCACATATATTATTAGCATGGTCTTTTGCAATATTTAAAGAATATGTTTTTCTTCTTAAATATCGGGATATTCGCAATTTTTCATGTTTTTTCACAGGATGCAGTTATATGTATCGGGACTGTCCTGTGAAAAGAAGGATGTGTGGCAATCCTAGGCTAGGCAGATGCCTGAAGGAATTTATATTCAGGGTTGCACAGCACAAATGGGGATAACACAGGGGTAGACAGAAATATCATCTCTCATAGACTTCAAAAAAATGACTTCAGAAACTGATAAAAAAAAAACCCAGTAGGTTAGAGACTGCTTTCCTTATCAGGGACTCGTATCAAGTGCAGGCAGAGAGAACTGCAATCCTAAGTGAAAGACCTGCTCTAGTAGGTTTTAGTTGAGTCTGGAACAGAAATGCTGTTAAAAAGTGATAATTAGTAGAGCATATAAAATATTGCGTAACAACTGTAAGACTCAATCAGACTCAATAAGAAGTGAGAAAAGTTTGGAAAAACAATTTTTAGGCTTTTGCATGGAAGTGTTTGCATATGTGTTTTTACACCCCAAGCAGACTTTAATTTTTCCTTAGGTAGATAGCAAATGTGGGAGATGTTATGGGGAAGAAAGAGATAACTGGGGACATGATTTTTTTGAGAGTGTAATGAAATTGGCAGTTTTAAAAATTCCTGACAGAATACTCTGTCAGAAATACTGTGGGAATGAATGGCTGTAACTACGGAAATTATTCTTTTGAGCTGCGGCACAAGATCTGAATTGCATAGCCATAGTAAGGCCTCATTAAGTTTATTTCTCTTGGCTGCCAAAACAACAAATGGAAATCAAAGTCTGAACCAAATGAATTTGAATTATTGAATATTGCAAAAGAGGTAAAGGAACTGGAAGTGGGATCTTTAGAAAAGGGAAGGAGCAATTTTTTGGGATCAATACATGCAGAATAATGCTCAGGAGGAGGAGTGAAGTTTAAGGGAATGCAGAACTTGAGCAATTTTTGTAATGTTGGACTGAATGACAGCTGCTGTAATGAAAGAAAATATAGGTTATATATGTAAATGAAACAAAATGTTGATTTGGTCTGTTTTCTTTTCTGTTAGTATACATGTGCCACTGTCTTAAGTGATAATTTTAATAAAAACATATAAAAAATAAAAAGAAACACACAAAATAATCCTTTCAGTGTCGCTGCTTCAACAGTCATGGCCACTTTATCAGACAACTAGTGTTTCATGCTCTCACTTTGTTTCAGTTGCAGTCCACCCTGAGATAGACTTACAGTCCACTAACATATTCTTCATTTCATTCCCCATTTATTCTTCATTCTTTATTATTATTCTCACTGTCTTTTTAGTCCCCTTTTTATTCCTTTCTTCTAACATATGTAATCTGCTCTTTCATTTCACTTACTCATTTCCTCCACCCATTTACCTCTTCTCTCACACTCCTCCTAACCCACATTTACCCCTTCTCTCACGTGACTCCTAACCCACATTTACCCCTTCTCTCACACTCCTCCTAACCCACATTTACCCCTTCTCTCACTTGACTCCTAACCCACATTTACACCTTCACCTTCTCTCACACTCCTCCTAACCCACATTTACCCCTTCTGTCACACTCCTCCTAACCCACATATACCTCTTCTCCCAACTGAGATCCTCTGACCTCTATTTTCAGTCTAATTGCTTAGTTTTACTCTTTCTTTGTTTGTCATAGTATATTTTTTTGATTATAATGTGATTTTGGCTTATTCTGTCACTGTTGTCTGCTGATGTACTCTATTGTTTACTGTTGTGACTTGTGTATATACTGTCATTACTTGCTTGTGCATTCTATTCTATTCTCATCGTTTTCTGTTGTAATTTTGACGTGGGTTGTGCCTGAAAAGGATCTTCAGACCAGAGTCCCTACCTAGTTAACAAGCTTAGAATAAAGTAACTAAAATAAACCCTTTGGGAAAATGTTGCTGAGGGTTATACAGCATAAGCAGGAGATCATACAGAAATAGACATTTACCTGGTGGTGACTGGTACAACATGAGTAGGGGGTAATAGGACTAAACAGGTGTCTGATGGAGAATTGAGCTGAGGATAGCACAGCATGAGTAAGGGATAACATAAATTCACATGCTCTGTGACTGTGTTTGCTGCCCAAGGCCATCAGAGAACAAGGTTTCCTTTAAATGTTTTGTCATGTTTGCGTGACTTACCTTTCGCAGTACTTTACATGCTGCAGGAAGCACCGATTAACATCATCATTCTAACGGAAATTTTTTTTATATCTGCATCATGCTGATGTCACTGAGAAGTACGGGTGATCTTTAACGTCAGTGACATCAACTCAGGAAGAACATAGGCTATATCTATAGACTTTAATGCACGACTGCTGCACTTGCATGGACACACGTCCATTAAAGTCTATGAAGCCCTGCCTGACACAATGTCACTGGGAAAACTACTAAATTTATTTGAACCATGGTTTCAAAAAAGTTTCTGAAGCTTTTTATTGAAACAGTGACCCAAATAAATACCAGTAAACACTTGGCGAAATTAATTATGGCACTTAACAGATGCTGCGATGCAGTACCTCAGTGTAACAGAACACTTTAAAGATGAGTCAAGTACTAGGTCATAGATCCAGCTCTCCAAATTTGTAAAAGAAGCTAAGTTATCTGATGGCCTTATCTTACTGGTGGTTTACTCCATAAAAGTGGAATGTGTTGAGTTATGTAGGGAAAATAAATTTTGTTTTATTTAAAATAATATGAAACTCTGAATTGTTTGAATTTTTTGGCATTTCTGTATAGTTCTAAGTTCATTGACACCTGAAGCTTCTTATTTTAAAATGCTTTTTATGCCAGAGGTAATATACTTGCACTGTAAATGAACAAGTTTAAATGTTTACATTTGCCTATATACATGTGATCCTGAAATGACACATTTTTTGTTTGTAAATTTTCTCTGTAGCATCTCAAAACTTTTTAGTTGACTGATATTGCATTTACAAAAGGTATTCTTGTATTCTAAAGGTATGATGTATGATTCGTATAAGTTGACCAGATAGTCCTTGATGTCCTTCTATTCAGTGTTGCAGTATTCTTTACAAATGGGTTGTATTCTACCTATTGACCCTATGTCCGGCCTGTATATGAAAGGTTATTGCCACTGCCGGTACATAGGACATTGCATGTAGGTACTGACTATGTCAGCCATAAAAGGGACATCCGCACATGCCATCCTTGGAACGCGTTCGCCGCCATGCGTAAAGGTTGACTCTTGTGTACGGTCTGCAGTCTGAATTCGTCGGTTTTGCTTCCAGCTTTAGGTAAGTACCCTGTTGGGGATTTATTGTATTGCTACTGTTACTTGCTGTTGTTCATATCATCCAGGAAGGGCAAGTGTAGGTGTGGAAGGCAGATTCCACATAAAGATAGTCACAAGCTTTGCCTGTTTTGTTTAGAGCCTAGTCATGACCACTGTTCCTGTTCTGTTTGCCAGGCCTTCATGCCAAAGACATTACATAGCCGTCTGTCAGCCTTAAATCTTTACCTTGAGAATCAAAGACTCAAGCATCTGGCTAGTGGATACGATGGAGGGTTCCAGGAGTCCTTCAGCTGAGCCGAGTTTGAAGAGGAAGGTCAGTAAGTTAAGACCTGAATCCTGTTTGGCTGTGAATACCTCCTTCGACGTTCCTCTTGAGGTCAGTGAAGACCCACTGGTATGTCTGGAGGTAGGGTCCACTTCTGTGGTGTGTACCTTTTGGAGGCCATCAAGGGTGTGGATCCTAGCACATCGGAGGCTATGCAGACATCCAGTTTGGGCAACTTGGGGAAACCACAGCTTGTTACTCTGGAGGACTCTGGTGACACTCTTGCCCCTCTCTCTAGGGAACTATCGCACATAAGGCCTACATCTGGACACTCTCCTCTGAGGAGAAGCATGTTAAGAAGAAAAAATATTCCCTCTACCCCTCAGTCGGATTGGGATGCATTCTCACAGGGTCTCGTTAAGGCCTTGCTGGCCTTGAGGCATTCAGCTTTTTCATCTTCCCCTCCCATTCCTGCTTTTACTTCTTCTCCAGTACTGTCTGCTAGGTCTCAGGTGTTTTCCTCTGTGCAGGCTGCTGAGTCTCAGATCCCTGATTCTGACTCCGAGGATTCCTATTCTGATGAAGACTCCCTGGCTTGCTCCACCCAGATTCCTTCTTCTCTGGAATATGCTTCTCCTGAGGAGGAGTCTAATAGGGAGTGTCCCCTATAGAAGAGCTTTCTTTTGGGGAAACTATCAATAAGATGAGGGAATGTTTTTAAATGGGATTCCTCTTTGATCTCTGAAGAACAAAAACGTCAATATGAACTACTTCAATTGTGCACCCATGACAGGTTCCACCAGTTCTTCTGGCTTTCTTGGATGTCTTTGCATCATCTTCTAAAAACCTTGATTCCCAAGCCCCTGCCCCCAAAAGACCTAACAGATTTTGTAAGGTTCTTGATGACATGAAGGCCAAACTGCTTGATGCTTCCTTAAAATAACTCTGCCCTCTTTGGTTCAGCTGCTGCAGAACTTTTTAAATCTCTGCAGGAAAAGGTAAAAGAGCTCCAAGGTGTAAAACATTTGCTTGTCTCACCAGTCCCCAAATTCCATAGGAATTTTCCTGCCAAGACTTCCTTTGTCAGAAGACCTGCTCACTCCTCTTCTTCTGCTTCCTCTGGACCTGGGCCTATGAATTCTTCAAGGAGACCTCCTCAGTCAAAGTCTGTTGTATTTGCTCCTCCTTCTCAACAGCCCTTTCAGGTCAGACCCAGCTCTCTGTGACAACCAAGCCCTTCTTCCAAGTTATACTATTTTATCACTTTGCCTCTCTTTCGCCCTTTCAGGCTAGATGGAGATCACTCAGGACTCCTGGGTGCTTTCCATTGTCCGAAAAGGATACTTCATGACTTGAAAGTCTCTCCCATCCTTCCGGGAATACCTCAACCCCCTTCCTACCAGTTTCATCTGTTCCCTCAGTTACTTGCTCAACTCTTTCACCAAGGCATTATTCAGTCTGTTTTTCCACATCAGCAACGAAAGGGGTTTTACTCCTGGATGTTTCTTGTTCCAAGGAAAGATGGTCCTTGGAGACCTATCCTGGATCTCTCCCTCTTAAACACCTTTCTGAAGGTGCCTTCTTTTCGGGGGTCTATATTAAGTCAGCGAAACAGCATTACAGTGAATGCTGTTTTGCCGACACGTAAACAAAGAAGTCCCACAACAGCAAAACCCCAGGTCACCGATTTTTTTCCTAGGGAAAAAAAAAATCAGTAGATCATAAAACACAGCACGTGACTTAAAACATAGAGTGGGGGGCTTCACCCCCAACACCTCCAATGTGGGGGCGGTGCCCCCCACTCCCCCCTAACTAAATATACCAACTCCAAGATCGCACTACAGTGGGGTAAAGGCAGTGTCTGTTGTGAGATTTTGTTCTATATGTGTCGGTGAAATGGCATTCACTGTTATGCCATTTTGCTGACTTAATATAGACCCCTTTTTGGTTGCTATCTCTGCAAACTCTTCTTCTCCTAGTCCCTCATCACTCCTTCCTGGCATCTCTGGATCTCAAGGATGCGTAATCCTCAGTACAGGAAATTCTTGCATTTCTCTGTAGGTTCTTTGCACTTTCATTTCTCTGCCTTGCCTTTTGGTCTTTCTACTGCTCCAAGGATGTTCACAAAGTGCCTAGCTCCACCCATTGCCTTTCTAAGGGTCTGAGGAACTCAGATTTATCCCTATTTAGACAGCCTTCTCTTTCTAGCCAGCAGTCCAGATCTACTACAACTAAACCTTGGAAAGGCTATTCCCTTCTTTCAGGGTCTAGGTTTTAAAATAAATAAAAAGAAAAATCCAGTCTTACCCCTACTCATTACCTCATTTTCTTAGGATGCAGATTCAGAAGAGACTTGATGATGGTTTACCTCCCTACAGACAAGCTTCCTTCTGTAACAGGCTACATGGAGGCCTTTCTTCCTTTGCTTTCCATATCAGCCAGGGAGTTTGACAGACTGCTCGGATTCATGGCTTCCATGATCACAATGCTTCCCTTTGCAAAACTACAGATGGGAGAGTTCCAGTGGTTTCTAAAGACAGTTCGGTCTCAGCTTGCTCATCCTTTAGATATCCTGGTTCCTCTTCTCCCTCCAGATGATCTTTGTTAGATCCAGCAGCTCTGTCAGAACCTAGGCCTTCCTCTTCAGTACCACAACCTGCTCAGCAGCTCTTTACAGACATCTTAGATTTATATTGGAGAGCAACTTTTGCTTCCAGGAAGGTACAGCATCTTTTTGGTCCCCCTCTCAACAGAGGGAACACATCAATCTCCAGGAGATGAGGGCTCTGATTCTGGCCTTTCAAGCTTTTCACCCTCTTTTCTTACCAGGACCTCTCAAAATTCTAACAGACAATACCACTGTCCTCTGGTACATGAACAAGCAAGGGGGGGATCTTACCTTCTTTGTCACCTAGTCCTCAAGGCATGGGGAATTGACTATCCAGTACAATGTGACACTGCATGCTGTGTACTTCCCCTCTGCTCAGGACTCAGTGGCAGGTGCATTAAGCAGCTCTATGGCACAATCCCATGAGTGGATGCTTCACAGGGATGTGTACCTGAATCTAGTTCACTGGTGGGATACTCCAGATATGGACCTCTTTGCCTCCCCTCGGAACAGACAACTTACTCTCTTTTGTGCCAGGGTCCCTCGCCCTCAGGCTTGGAAGGTAGATGCCCTCTCTTTTTCTTGGAAGGGGATGTCTCTTTATACATTCCCCCTTCCTTCTCATTCAGAAAGTATTGCTGAAAATTCTGCAGGACAAACCAAACATCTTGCTAGTGACCCCTTTTGCCCAAGACAGCACTGGTTCCCTCTTCTACAACTAGCCAAGGGACATCACTACAAGTTTGCCTCACTTGTTGGACCTGCTCACACAGGACAAAGGGATCCTTGATCCATCCATATCTGTCAACCATGCTGCTGACCTTGTGATTGATCAACTTCTGATCCCTTACAGGCACCTTTTCTCACAGGATGTCCTTAGGATTTTGCAGGAGGCCAGGAAACCCAGTACTAGGAAGTGTATTCCCAAGAGGAAAATATTTTCTGTCTGGTGCCACAAAAGAAGTCAGGATCCCTTTTCTGTGGATATTCCATCAGTGCTTTCTTACCTGTGTGAATTGCTTAATAGTGGCCTCTCTTATTCCTCAATGAAATTCCACTGCTCCTGTCTGCTTGTTCGCCATTGACACCTCCCTTAGCTTCCAGACTGGAGTTTAAACTTTTCCTCAGAAGGTGTCCTACCCATGAAAATTTCCAGGAAACTAGTACCTCCTCATTGGGATCTCAGTTATGTCTTGGAGAAGCTTACCCAGGCACCCTTTGAGCCAGCAGCCTCAGCTTCTCTAAAGTTTTGGACTTGGAAAACAGTGCTTCTGATAGCCTTGACTTCCGCTAGAAGGGTCTCTGAGATTTAGACTTTGATGGCCTCTCCCCCTTTCATGGTTTTCCACAAGGGTAGGGTATCACTGAGAACTAATTCATCTTTCATGCCTAAAGTGGTGAATGAATTGTCTCTTAATCTGTCCATTCAATTGCCTACCTTTTTTCCTTCTCCACAATATTCTAGTGAAAGAATTCTGCATTCCTTAGATGTACATAGGCAACTCAGAATTTACCTGGGCAAAACAAAATCTCTTAGGAAGTCTGTCTTTGTGTCCTTTCATCCCAGGGCTTTGGGTTTACCTATTTCCAAGCAAACTGTTTCTTTCTGGATTTCTAAAGCCATTGTGTTTTGCTATGACTTCCATGGGAAATCACCATCTTTTGTGAGAACCCATTCCACCAGATCTGGTGCCTCATCAGGGGCCTTCTTTAAGGGTGTGGATGTCCATTCCAGTTTGGAAGTTGCTACTTGGTCATCTGTATGTATTTTTACAAAACATTACATATTGGACACTGTCTCTAAATCCAGGGCAGAGTTTGCTAGAGCAATTCTGCATGGATTTGTAGAAAATGTTTCTTCACTTTCTTCCTCTTCGCACTCCTCCTCCTCCTCCCTCGGTTCCTTTTGAGCTTTTGTACTCTCCCATTTGTAAAGAATACTGCAACATTGAGTAGACGGATTTAGAAGAGTTGTGTAGAATCTTACCATAACCATAGATGTCCTTTTCTATGTTGCAGCATTCTGTCCCTCCCGCCTTGCCCCCTACAGTTCGTTTTGTCCTAGGATTACTCTTTTTGGCCTTAGGATTTTTTTCCTCATGGGGCCAACTTATTGTGAGGATGGTACATGCGGACGTCCCTTTTATGGCTGACGTCAGTACCTACGTGCAATGTCCCATGTACTGGCAGTGGCAATAAACTTTTGTATACAGGCCAGACATCGGGTCGATGGGTGAAATACAACCCATTTGTAAAGAATACTGCAACATATAAGAGGACATCTATGGTTATGATAAGATTTTACACAACTATTCTTTCCTGTTAGAGAAGTATTTTAATAGTACCCTGTCTGGATGTGTACTAAAGGAAAATGTACACATAGCCATAATAGCACAGTCTTTGAATTCACTTACTTCTTGTCACTATATTGTTCTTTAAGTGAAGAGGTTTCTTAATAATTAGCCTACCGAAATACATAATATTACATTTATCCATACTGAATTCTATTCCTGTGTGTATGTTAACGTGTACTTAATGACCACCCAGGGGTTTTATGAGAGCCAGTGCTGCAGGCGGAGGGCCTCTACACCTCTGGAAGGGCATTAATTACACATTATCACACACCATGGAGAGCATTATTGCACTTAGAGAATGGGCTGTCTGTAAAAGTGTTGTTTCACGCACTCATTTATTTTTTTAAGTACTATTTTATTTTTTTTAAATATTTTTGATGAAAAATAGTTCCTTTGCCTAATGTTTCATACTTGCTGTAGTACATGTTAATGGTGTTGGTGGAAGCATTTTGCATCCAAAATATAACACTTTAAGAAATCCAAGTATTTATTGTTTTGGTCCCCTACACCTAAAATGTTTGGTTTGTTGCCAGTCAATGGAGACAGACATTAAAAAATAATGACATACATTTGAGTTTGAGTTTTATTTCCTTCAGAAAATTCATGCTAGCACTAATCCTTTTACTTAAGTAAGTTTGTAATTTTATATAAGAAATAATTAAAATCTGTTCTTAGTTTTGAGAGTTTCTTACCCTTTTATTTTATCCAGATTTCTTCAGTAGAAGAGTCCAGAAGTACACAAACCTCTTTGCTGTTACCAGTGGCAGATCTCGCTCACACTCGCTCCCACGCACTCACCTCTGCTTCACAAAATGCATGCTAACACAAATAATTTAAAATATGTTCCTATTCTGAGACTTTGCCCTGCTTATTTTAAGCTTATCCAGATACCTTGATGTAAGATCGTACCTCTCAATTCTACATATTTTTGCAGAATGCCCAGATTTTCACCTCATATTTTTAATCTGCTCCTCATAAAAAAATGTATTTTTTGACAAACTCCTGGATGATCTAAAGCTAAAAGTCGCTAAGTTTATAAGAGCAGTATTTAAAATGTGTTCCTATTTCTTATCATTTGTCCCCCCATTATGTCAGGCTTTGTCCAGATTTCTTGGGGTAGGAGGTTGACAGGAATGTCTGAGGTCGAGAGGTACATAAAACTGCTGCAGCTGCCATGGATCGCTCTCTGTTCATTCTACCAGGGGATTGTTCGAACATTTTACACTTCACTCACTGTTTATATGTATATGTGTGTGTGTGTGTGTGTGTGTGTGTATATATATGTGTATATGTCTCTCTCTCACACACACACACACACACACACACACACACACACACACACACACACACACACACAGTCACTCTGCTTTCATACATGCACTCACTCACACAGGCAGAAACAAACACACACACACTTTTCTCTTTCATTCAGTCTGTCTGCCTTGCATACACTCATACATACACTTTTTTTTTTCTTTCTTTTTTTTTTTTCTTCACAGTTGCTAAACAGCAAAAGCGCTGATTAGTGAGTATAAAATAATGGTTCACTCGCTCTCACTTTCACTGACATGCACATATACACAAACACACACTATTTTTTTTGTTGTCTTTTTTTTTAACGTGTTAAAGAAACAGCAAAAGTGCTGTTTAGTGAGCATAAATATAATGATGTTCTTTCCGTCTGCTCAGTCCGAGCTCCATAGCAACGTAATACACTGCTGTGAACTGGCAGACACGGGTTGCACCGGGTATTACTTGTACATTGATCCCCTGCTGGAGAACAGTTTTCCTTCAGTCAAGGTGATGATGTAGAGTTTGTCCATTCCCTAGTAATTCATAATCCATGTCAGTCAAGGTGATGATGTAGAGTTTGTCCATTCCCTAGTAATTCATAATCCATGTCAGTCAAGGTGATGATGTAGAGTTTGTCCATTCTCTAGTAATTCATAATCCATGTCAGTCAAGGTGATGATGTAGAGTTTGTCCATTCCCTAGTAATTCATAATCCATGTCAGTCAAGGTGATGATGTAGAGTTTGTCCATTCCCTAGTAATTCATAATCCATGTCAGTCAAGGTGATGATGTAGAGTTTGTCCATTCCCTAGTAATTCATAATCCATGTCAGTCAAGGTGATGATGTAGAGTTTGTCCATTCCCTAGTAATTCATAATCCATGTCAGTCAAGGTGATGATGTAGAGTTTGTCCATTCTCTAGTAATTCATAATCCATGTCAGTCAAGGTGATGATGTAGAGTTTGTCCATTCCTAGTAATTCATAATCCATGTCAGTCAAGGTGATGATGTAGAGTTTGTCCATTCCTAGTAATTCATAATCCATGTCAGTCAAGGTGATGATGTAGAGTTTGTCCATTCCCTAGTAATTCATAATCCATGTCAGTCAAGGTGATGATGTAGAGTTTGTCCATTCCTAGTAATTCATAATCCATGTCAGTCAAGGTGATGATGTAGAGTTTGTCCATTCTCTAGTAATTCATAATCCATGTCAGTCAAGGTGATGATGTAGAGTTTGTCCATTCTCTAGTAATTCATAATCCATGTCAGTCAAGGTGATGATGTAGAGTTTGTCCATTCCTAGTAATTCATAATCCATCTCAGTCAAGGTGATGAGGTAGAGTTTGTCTATTCCGTAGTAATTCATAATCCATGTCAGTCAAGGTGATGATGTAGAGTTTGTCCATTCCCTAGTAATTCATAATCCATGTCAGTCAAGGTGATGATGTAGAGTTTGTCCATTCTCTAGTAATTCATAATCCATGTCAGTCAAGGTGATGATGTAGAGTTTGTCCATTCCTAGTAATTCATAATCCATGTCAGTCAAGGTGATGATGTAGAGTTTGTCCATTCCCTAGTAATTCATAATCCATGTCAGTCAAGGTGATGATGTAGAGTTTGTCCATTCCCTAGTAATTCATAATCCATGTCAGTCAAGGTGATGATGTAGAGTTTGTCCATTCTCTAGTAATTCATAATCCATGTCAGTCAAGGTGATGATGTAGAGTTTGTCCATTCCTAGTAATTCATAATCCATGTCAGTCAAGGTGATGATGTAGAGTTTGTCCATTCTCTAGTAATTCATAATCCATGTCAGTCAAGGTGATGATGTAGAGTTTGTCCATTCTCTAGTAATTCATAATCCATGTCAGTCAAGGTGATGATGTAGAGTTTGTCCATTCCCTAGTAATTCATAATCCATGTCAGTCAAGGTGATGATGTAGAGTTTGTCCATTCTCTAGTAATTCATAATCCATGTCAGTCAAGGTGATGATGTAGAGTTTGTCCATTCTCTAGTAATTCATAATCCATGTCAGTCAAGGTGATGATGTAGAGTTTGTCCATTCCCTAGTAATTCATAATCCATGTCAGTCAAGGTGATGATGTAGAGTTTGTCCATTCCTAGTAATTCATAATCCATGTCAGTCAAGGTGATGATGTAGAGTTTGTCCATTCTCTAGTAATTCATAATCCATGTCAGTCAAGGTGATGATGTAGAGTTTGTCCATTCCTAGTAATTCAAAATCCATGTCAGGGAAGGTGATGATGTAGAGTTTGTCCATTCTCTAGTAATTCATAATCCATGTCAGTCAAGGTGATGATGTAGAGTTTGTCCATTCTCTAGTAATTCATAATCCATGTCAGTCAAGGTGATGATGTAGAGTTTGTCCATTCCCTAGTAATTCATAATCCATGTCAGTCAAGGTGATGATGTAGAGTTTGTCCATTCCTAGTAATTCATAATCCATGTCAGTCAAGGTGATGATGTAGAGTTTGTCCATTCCCTAGTAATTCATAATCCATGTCAGTCAAGGTGATGATGTAGAGTTTGTCCATTCCCTAGTAATTCATAATCCATGTCAGTCAAGGTGATGATGTAGAGTTTGTCCATTCTCTAGTAATTCATAATCCATGTCAGTCAAGGTGATGATGTAGAGTTTGTCCATTCTCTAGTAATTCATAATCCATGTCAGTCAAGGTGATGATGTAGAGTTTGTCCATTCCTAGTAATTCATAATCCATGTCAGTCAAGGTGATGATGTAGAGTTTGTCCATTCCCTAGTAATTCATAATCCATGTCAGTCAAGGTGATGATGTAGAGTTTGTCCATTCCCTAGTAATTCATAATCCATGTCAGTCAAGGTGATGATGTAGAGTTTGTCCATTCCTAGTAATTCATAATCCATGTCAGTCAAGGTGATGATGTAGAGTTTGTCCATTCCCTAGTAATTCATAATCCATGTCAGTCAAGGTGATGATGTAGAGTTTGTCCATTCCTAGTAATTCATAATCCATGTCAGTCAAGGTGATGATGTAGAGTTTGTCCATTCCTAGTAATTCATAATCCATGTCAGTCAAGGTGATGATGTAGAGTTTGTCCATTCCCTAGTAATTCATAATCCATGTCAGTCAAGGTGATGATGTAGAGTTTGTCCATTCCTAGTAATTCATAATCCATGTCAGTCAAGGTGATGATGTAGAGTTTGTCCATTCTCTAGTAATTCATAATCCATGTCAGTCAAGGTGATGATGTAGAGTTTGTCCATTCTCTAGTAATTCATAATCCATGTCAGTCAGGGTGATGATGTAGAGTTTGTCCATTCCCTAGTAATTCATAATCCATGTCAGTCAAGGTGATGATGTAGAGTTTGTCCATTCCTAGTAATTCATAATCCATGTCAGTCAAGGTGATGATGTAGAGTTTGTCCATTCCTAGTAATTCATAATCCATGTCAGTCAAGGTGATGATGTAGAGTTTGTCCATTCCTAGTAATTCATAATCCATGTCAGTCAAGGTGATGATGTAGAGTTTGTCCATTCCTAGTAATTCATAATCCATGTCAGTCAAGGTGATGATGTAGAGTTTGTCCATTCCCTAGTAATTCATAATCCATGTCAGTCAAGGTGATGATGTAGAGTTTGTCCATTCCTAGTAATTCATAATCCATGTCAGTCAAGGTGATGATGTAGAGTTTGTCCATTCTCTAGTAATTCATAATCCATGTCAGTCAAGGTGATGATGTAGAGTTTGTCCATTCTCTAGTAATTCATAATCCATGTCAGTCAAGGTGATGATGTAGAGTTTGTCCATTCCTAGTAATTCATAATCCATGTCAGTCAAGGTGATGATGTAGAGTTTGTCCATTCTCTAGTAATTCATAATCCATGTCAGTCAAGGTGATGATGTAGAGTTTGTCCATTCTCTAGTAATTCATAATCCATGTCAGTCAAGGTGATGATGTAGAGTTTGTCCATTCCTAGTAATTCATAATCCATGTCAGTCAAGGTGATGATGTAGAGTTTGTCCATTCCTAGTAATTCATAATCCATGTCAGTCAAGGTGATGATGTAGAGTTTGTCCATTCCTAGTAATTCATAATCCATGTCAGTCAAGGTGATGATGTAGAGTTTGTCCATTCTCTAGTAATTCATAATCCATGTCAGTCAAGGTGATGATGTAGAGTTTGTCCATTCTCTAGTAATTCATAATCCATGTCAGTCAAGGTGATGATGTAGAGTTTGTCCATTCTCTAGTAATTCATAATCCATGTCAGTCAAGGTGATGATGTAGAGTTTGTCCATTCTCTAGTAATTCATAATCCATGTCAGTCAAGGTGATGATGTAGAGTTTGTCCATTCCTAGTAATTCATAATCCATGTCAGTCAAGGTGATGATGTAGAGTTTGTCCATTCCCTAGTAATTCATAATCCATGTCAGTCAAGGTGATGATGTAGAGTTTGTCCATTCTCTAGTAATTCATAATCCATGTCAGTCAAGGTGATGATGTAGAGTTTGTCCATTCCTAGTAATTCATAATCCATGTCAGTCAAGGTGATGATGTAGAGTTTGTCCATTCCTAGTAATTCATAATCCATGTCAGTCAAGGTGATGATGTAGAGTTTGTCCATTCCCTAGTAATTCATAATCCATGTCAGTCAAGGTGATGATGTAGAGTTTGTCCATTCCTAGTAATTCATAATCCATGTCAGTCAAGGTGATGATGTAGAGTTTGTCCATTCTCTAGTAATTCATAATCCATGTCAGTCAAGGTGATGATGTAGAGTTTGTCCATTCTCTAGTAATTCATAATCCATGTCAGTCAAGGTGATGATGTAGAGTTTGTCCATTCCTAGTAATTCATAATCCATGTCAGTCAAGGTGATGATGTAGAGTTTGTCCATTCCCTAGTAATTCATAATCCATGTCAGTCAAGGTGATGATGTAGAGTTTGTCCATTCCTAGTAATTCATAATCCATGTCAGTCAAGGTGATGATGTAGAGTTTGTCCATTCCTAGTAATTCATAATCCATGTCAGTCAAGGTGATGATGTAGAGTTTGTCCATTCCCTAGTAATTCATAATCCATGTCAGTCAAGGTGATGATGTAGAGTTTGTCCATTCCCTAGTAATTCATAATCCATGTCAGTCAAGGTGATGATGTAGAGTTTGTCCATTCCCTAGTAATTCATAATCCATGTCAGTCAAGGTGATGATGTAGAGTTTGTCCATTCCTAGTAATTCATAATCCATGTCAGTCAAGGTGATGATGTAGAGTTTGTCCATTCCTAGTAATTCATAATCCATGTCAGTCAAGGTGATGATGTAGAGTTTGTCCATTCTCTAGTAATTCATAATCCATGTCAGTCAAGGTGTTGATGTAGAGTTTGTCCATTCTCTAGTAATTCATAATCCATGTCAGTCAAGGTGATGATGTAGAGTTTGTCCATTCCCTAGTAATTCATAATCCATGTCAGTCAAGGTGATGATGTAGAGTTTGTCCATTCCCTAGTAATTCATAATCCATGTCAGTCAAGGTGATGATGTAGAGTTTGTCCATTCCCTAGTAATTCATAATCCATGTCAGTCAAGGTGATGATGTAGAGTTTGTCCATTCCCTAGTAATTCATAATCCATGTCAGTCAAGGTGATGATGTAGAGTTTGTCCATTCCTAGTAATTCATAATCCATGTCAGTCAAGGTGATGATGTAGAGTTTGTCCATTCCTAGTAATTCATAATCCATGTCAGTCAAGGTGATGATGTAGAGTTTGTCCATTCCCTAGTAATTCATAATCCATGTCAGTCAAGGTGATGATGTAGAGTTTGTCCATTCTCTAGTAATTCATAATCCATGTCAGTCAAGGTGATGATGTAGAGTTTGTCCATTCTCTAGTAATTCATAATCCATGTCAGTCAAGGTGATGATGTAGAGTTTGTCCATTCCCTAGTAATTCATAATCCATGTCAGTCAAGGTGATGATGTAGAGTTTGTCCATTCTCTAGTAATTCATAATCCATGTCAGTCAAGGTGATGATGTAGAGTTTGTCCATTCTCTAGTAATTCATAATCCATGTCAGTCAAGGTGATGATGTAGAGTTTGTGCATTCCTAGTAATTCATAATCCATGTCAGTCAAGGTGATGATGTAGAGTTTGTCCATTCCTAGTAATTCATAATCCATGTCAGTCAAGGTGATGATGTAGAGTTTGTCCATTCTCTAGTAATTCATAATCCATGTCAGTCAAGGTGATGATGTAGAGTTTGTCCATTCTCTAGTAATTCATAATCCATGTCAGTCAAGGTGATGATGTAGAGTTTGTCCATTCTCTAGTAATTCATAATCCATGTCAGTCAAGGTGATGATGTAGAGTTTGTCCATTCCTAGTAATTCATAATCCATGTCAGTCAAGGTGATGATGTAGAGTTTGTCCATTCCCTAGTAATTCATAATCCATGTCAGTCAAGGTGATGATGTAGAGTTTGTCCATTCCCTAGTAATTCATAATCCATGTCAGTCAAGGTGATGATGTAGAGTTTGTCCATTCCCTAGTAATTCATAATCCATGTCAGTCAAGGTGATGATGTAGAGTTTGTCCATTCCTAGTAATTCATAATCCATGTCAGTCAAGGTGATGATGTAGAGTTTGTCCATTCCCTAGTAATTCATAATCCATGTCAGTCAAGGTGATGATGTAGAGTTTGTCCATTCCTAGTAATTCATAATCCATGTCAGTCAAGGTGATGATGTAGAGTTTGTCCATTCCCTAGTAATTCATAATCCATGTCAGTCAAGGTGATGATGTAGAGTTTGTCCATTCCCTAGTAATTCATAATCCATGTCAGTCAAGGTGATGATGTAGAGTTTGTCCATTCCCTAGTAATTCATAATCCATGTCAGTCAAGGTGATGATGTAGAGTTTGTCCATTCCTAGTAATTCATAATCCATGTCAGTCAAGGTGATGATGTAGAGTTTGTCCATTTCCTAGTAATTCATAATCCATGTCAGTCAAGGTGATGATGTAGAGTTTGTCCATTCCCTAGTAATTCATAATCCATGTCAGTCAAGGTGATGATGTAGAGTTTGTCCATTCCCTAGTAATTCATAATCCATGTCAGTCAAGGTGATGATGTAGAGTTTGTCCATTCTCTAGTAATTCATAATCCATGTCAGTAATTACCAGAAAACAAGTCTTGCATACAGTCGTTGACATACTTACTCAGCCAGAAGTTGTTTATTATAGGAATCTCAGTAAATACAATGCTTAATAAAAAAAAGGACCAAGGAAGGAACCTAGTGGGATTCCTGTTGCCGCAGGCAAGGAATCTGACACTACATTCTGTATTACAAGTGACTTGATTCTCCCTGTTAACTACGATGTAATTCAGCAAATTAAATTAGGGTTAAGATTTGCCCTTTAAGATTATATATATATATATATATATATATATATATATATATATATATAATGTGTGTGTTTATATACACATACATACATATGTATGTGTGTTCAGTATTTCAAGACTGAATAATCGAAATTCTACATATCCGAAAACTCACAATTGCGACCATACACACACACACACACACACACACACACACACACACACACACACACACACACCTATATACCTATCTACCTACATAACTACACTACAACAAACGAAACAACACATGCAAACACAACATAACAGACAAACAAACCTACCCTACCTATAAGCAGGGGAGCAATCCCCGCTATGCCCCCCACCCCCCTACTTATATATACTAACTCTGAGGTTGCACTAAAAGCACAAAAACAAAAATAACACCACTACACACACTTGCACATATTAAAATCCCTACCCAATACCCTTACATAAACACCACTTACTTAAATCCCCAGCTAAATCCACAAACCCCACCGCAGGTCATGAACGCGACATCGTGATGGCGAATTTGACTTTTCCACTTTTGAGATAGTGCAGTTTCGCATAACTGCATGTTTGACTGTTGAGTCTCGAAATACTGAAATTCGACATTTTAGTATTTCGAGATTGTCTAGTAAACCCATATGTCCTCCCTGTGTTTACATGGGTCTTCTCTTGGTGCCCTGGTTTCCTGTTAAATTGCAAAGACATGTAGTAGATGGATTGGATACTCTAAATTGGCTGTCGGTGCGAGTGCAAGTGATTAGAGTCACGTCAGCAGTCGCTGCAAAGGGGACCTCTAATAAGAGAGTAGAGAATTTGTGTTGGGCAGCATACATGTTCTACAAAAGTTGCATTACTTCTTTTCCACTATTGCCTCCCCACTCCTACACTGAGGGGATAACCAAAACGTCGTCTTCTTCGTCTTTTGGCTTTTCCCGGTTAGGGGTCACCACAGTGGATCACCTGTCCTCTCATGATTGGCAGTGGAGTTTTACGGTGTTGAGTCGCTAACCTGGCGCCAAACCTTCCACAGAAGGCACACACGTGCATGCACTCACACCTAGGGCCAATTTAGAGTGTCCATTCCACCTACAGCATGTCTTTGAGATGTGGGAGGAAACCCACACGACCACAGGGAGGACATAAAGACTCCACACAGAAGGCACCCCAGCCGAGGATCGAACTAGAGAACCTCTTGCTGTAAAGCGGCAATGCTAACCGCTGCACCACCGTGGCCATCCACTGAGGGGATAACCAAAATGTTTTAGATTTTTAAACCAGAGCCCTCTGGTGCTATCTATCCTTAAATTCAGTTGCATATCTCCTACCTACAGAATTGAAGATGGAGCAGACATTAATTATTTTAGAAAACTAAATGAGAGGACATAAAAGATGGAGCAGGTATATTAGAAATATTACCTTAGAAAACTAAATGGGAGGGACAGCTGTCTGGTCTTTCAGCCAAAAGATTAGCCTCCTAAACATATAAAATCAGAACTGTGCTGAGGAAACCGAGCTTGGCAGCATTGTGCACCATTTTGTGCTTCTATTTGAAGATGAATGCTTTGTGCACTGCGATGATGTATACCTGGCCAGAACCATGTTGTGTACAGTGCTGATCATCTGAGTGCACGTGGCCATCGGAGAGCACAAAGATTCAGGGTATGGCTGCACATGGCGAAGGGAGGGAGCGCTGTTGCTAGCTGTGGTGCATAGGTCACTCCACAGCAAGTACAAGTATGACTCAGTCATTGTCCATGCCGGTGTGAACGACCTGAGACGTACCTCCCTGGACTACATGAAAAGAGTCATAGAGGAGCTCTCAGATTATGTAGCCCAGGCCGGTATGACCCTGACCCTGAGCAGTATCCTACCCTCACCAAGAATGATGCCACAATACAGAGACAAAATGATCAGCTTTAATAATTGGCTTAATTGCTGGTGTCATTCTAAGGGGATCCAATGTCTGTCTGCCTGGGATGACATGCTTGACGAGCCACGCTACTTCGTAAGGGACGGCTTGCACCTGTCACCCCTGGGCTTCCGGATATTGGCAAAGGCTCTTGCCATCCCCATAGAGCCTTTTTTAGGCAAGGCTCAAATGATAAACCTACCGCCCTAGAAAACAAAAATGGAGAAAAACTAAGGGTAATACTGCTCAGTGCCAGAAGTCTAAACCTCAAGATGCACGCCCTCGAAGCCCTCCTCAGTATGGAGAACATCGATGTCTGTGCTGTGACTGAAACCTGGTTCAAGGCTCCTGAGAGCACCCCAGCACTATCAGGTTATACCTCATATCATGCGTTCCGGCCCCAAAATCCGGACCGAACCACAAAAGGAGGGGAGTATCCATATTCATAAAGGATACCCACACCTCCAGGTTAGTGGCAACGCACGAAGCATCAGAGACCATCCAGGTGCAATTAACCATAGGTAAAACTGCCCTACAGTTTGTAGCATGCTACAGACCACCTTCTCAAACTCAGGAAACCCACACAGCCTTCCTGAAGACACTGGAGAGTATGAATGTCTCTCCAAACACCATCATATTGGGTGACATCAACTACCCAAACATAGACTGGGAACATTACTCAAGCCCCAACACCCTAGCCCAAAGGTTCCTGGAGTTCATAAACTTAAATGCTATGGAAAAACTAGTCACCATTCCCACAAGAGGAGAAAATATACTAGACCTGATCATCACAAACATGGGGACAAAATGCTCCACACCGGAAGTATATCCCTCATTGGTGAGATCAGACCATAAATTAATCTCAGTGGAGATCCACATCCCGCCCCCACCCCCAGCAAAAAAGACCACAGTGAAGAACTTCTCAAAAGCAAACTTCACACTTCTTAAGACTGGAGTGGTATCCTTCAAGGCCCCCGAGCCAGTGGAAACCACAACCCACGCTGCTGAAACACTTACAAATGCCTTCTATGAGCACCTCCAGGAATGTATGGATCAAGCAATCCCTAATAAAATCAAGACCCTTTCCACCAAAGGCAGGCGCCCGGTCTGCTGGACCCCAGCCATAAACAAACTCTACAGCAAGAGGAGAAAGCTACTACATGACAGAGCAAAATCCCTAAAAGGGAAGGCATCTCTGATCAATACTAGCAAAAAACTACGATCACTCATAAAATCATCCAAGGCCAACTTTGAGAGAAAAATCGCTAATGACACAAAAGACAATCGTAAGGCCTTCTTTAGCTATGTTAGAAACCTGGGTGGAAACTCCCAGATATGCTCAGAATTAGTCCAAAATGATAAAAAAATCACTGAACCCACAGACATTGCCAACATACTGGCAGACAGGTTCAGTGCAAATTTCTCCCCTCCCTCCCCCCAAAAGGAGAAATATCTTTCACACCAGAGTCTAGCCTCCCAAACATCTCAGATGCCCAGGTGAGAGCTGCTCTCTCTAAAGCAAAAAACACAGCATCAATGGGACCGGACGGTGTCCCCGGCTGTGTGCTACCTGAACTCAATGAGGAACTAAACCCACACATAAGGCTGCTGTTTAATCTTAGCCTTACTACAGGATACGTACCCAAAGAATGGCGTATGGCAACTGTGGTCCCACTCCACAAAGGCGGTGCTTCTACGGACCCTGGAAATTACCGCCCCATAAGCTTGACGAGCCTTGTCTGCAAAGCTAAGGAGAGGATCATAATGGAACTCAGAAATAAATACATTGGGGACCTACAGACACTGGATCCTACCCAATTTGGCTTTGTCAAGGGCAGATCCTGCCTCTTGAACTTGGTCGACTTTTTCGAAACAGTCACTAAGGCCATTGATGAGGGTAAGGCAGTTCACACAGCCTACCTTGACCTAGCAAAAGCGTTCGACACAATACCCCACTCGGGCATCATAGAAAAGCTCACCAGCTTAGATGTAAACCCATATGTCACAAGAAGGGTTGCAAACTGGCTCAAGGACAGAACACACAGGGTTAGAGTTGCTGGTGCCATGTCAGACTCTAAGCCAGTCACGAGCGGTGTTCCACAGGACTCAGTCCTGGGCCCCCTCTTGTTCGGCATTTATTTTTCTGAAGTGCAGGCAAACATAGGGGGATTGTGGCTGACAAAATTTGCAGATGACTGCAAACTGGGCACCATAATTGACACTCCATCAGACACAGACATCCTCCAGAGAGGTCTCATAGAAATGGATAACTGGTGCCAGAGCCATGGCCTTAAGCTAAATGCCAAAAAATGTATAGTCATACCCTTTGGGAAAAACAAGGTAACCCCTAATTACCACATAGGTGGTAATCCATTAAACACGGAAGAAGTTATCAGGGACCTGGGGACCCAAGTTGACAGTAACCTCTCTTTTGACACTCGCATTGCCAAAGTGGTTAGGAAGACCTTCTACATTGCCCACCTGATCATGAAGGGATTCACATCCAGATCAGGAGAGGTCATTGTACCCCTGTACTCTTCACTTATCAGACCAATGATTGAGTACAACGCCCCATTCGGAATGTACCTTACCCGACACCTGCAGCAGTTGGAAAGACCCCAAAAGTTCCTCACCAAAAGGAAAAAGGGGCTCAAACATATGTCATATGATGCCCGACTAAAGAAACTCCAGCTCTATTCAGTCGCATACCGTCTGCTCAGAGGTGATCTGTGCCTGACATACAAGGCCATGTCCAACCC
Organism: Protopterus annectens; assembly: GCF_019279795.1. Taxonomy (NCBI): domain Eukaryota; kingdom Metazoa; phylum Chordata; order Ceratodontiformes; family Protopteridae; genus Protopterus; species Protopterus annectens. The sequence goes on along the minus strand of NC_056748.1, from coordinate 58,781,899 downwards.
GGAATTAATGGACATGCTCCACCTCAAAAAATCCAAATCCACCAGAGCCACGAGAGCAAGTGACTTAAACCTCAACACGGATGTAAATAGGATGTGCTGGAGGGACAGATTCATCACCCAGAGACTCCCTACACTATGGAACAGAATCCCAGTCCATGTGAGGCAGAGCTCCTCACTGACTCTGCTCAAGAGAAATCTTGACGAGTGGATGGGAGATTGTAGGTTTACCCCGGGAATCATCTCTGTGTCACTGCTGGACAGAGGCACAGCAAACTAATGGGTATAGTATTCTCATCCTAAGGGGTGGTGAAAGCCACACACACTCTGGCTAGGCTTATAAATGCCCTATGGCAGATAGCCTAGTATGAACCTATGAACCTATAAGGAATGAGCTGTGTGGTTTAGACTATTCCTGCACTGTCCTGTGATCATTGCCCAGGTGTACATACTGCTGCTTGGGAGGACTGTGCTTCAACATTTTGTCATACAGCAGTGGATATGTTCAGTGCAAGTACTTAAACTGTCATCATACTGCGCAGCCTTGGATTTGGCTATAAAGGGCTCAAGCATTTGTGTTTGGAATGTCAGCCATGGAGAGAGCTGGTACCTACAGATATCAGAATAGTAAATGTTTACTAACCAAACTTATTCTTCAAGCTGTACATGGGGCAAATCTTCAGATTAAATTTTTAAGTGATGAGCACTGAAATCCTGCATGTAGTATCAGGCAGAGTTTTGTTAGGAGGTTAATTCCTGCAGGCTTACCTGAAATGTCTTGTTTTAAGGACAGACTCAAGATTTAAAAGAACTTAAATGACGTACTCAAGGTCACACACACAACTCACACAATACAACATAGAAGGTAATGGGATTGCAGGTGGTCTCTAGTTTGTCATTATAAGATTCAAGCTGCTCAGTCTTTTTATAGAGAGGCTTTCATATGAAGTAGGTAGGAATTTGAATAACATGTATGCTCTCTCTACATTTGTTTTTGTTTGTTTGTTGCAATGACCATAGTGAATTAGTCATGGTGGTACCCTACAAATATCCATAGTACTATTGTGAATAAGTTATCAACTGTTCTGTTATAAACCATTCTTATTCAGTCAGAAATTTACATGATTTGTGTCTGCTTTATTTCAGAACTGAACCATGAGCTATCCGGGTTACCCTCCACAAGGTGGATACCCACCTCTACCTCCAGGTAAGGTGTGCACAACACAAACTATGTAAGACAAAACTTTTCTAAAGAGCTTCTCACATTTGCTAAGATAACCATTTGAAGTACAGATGAAGCAAATGCGAATTTGTTAATCAGAAACATTCTTGATTTTTTTACCCTATTTTTGCAATTTCTTGTGAGAGTGAATGTCCTTCATCTTCTTATTTTTTTTTGTTGTTGTGTAGAAGTGAAGACAAGTGTATGAACCATTCACTTTATCTCCTGAAGCATATTCTTTCTTAATCTCACCTGTCTTGTCTGGACTTTAGCTTGGCATTGTCCTTCGTTCCCATGCTGTCATAGAGTGAAGTCACCAGATGCATATCCTTCTGTGCTGTTCATGTCCATTTGTGCTTTAGTATTATAGTGTACTTTGGCTAGTTCACTCCCAGCCAGATAGCAGACTGTTGTACTCTGCTGTGGAGTTGCATACCTAAGTGATTCTATCAAATTTCTTAAATAAAAATTCTCGGCGAGTACATTACTGTATAACTCAGTGGAGTACTTTTCCCATGGTTGAGGCAAAGAACAGTGCTGCTCAGTAAAGAAACGTAAACAAATGTCCGCCATGCTTTTTTTCCTGTTTAATGACTTTTTTGATATAAAATACTACTATTCAGTACAGCTGTCTCCAAGCAAACCACATTGGATATTTTGGTGTCTAGAGTGTCATTGTAAACCAACAGCCGTTCACTGCTTAGCAAAAGCTGTTTAAATTACATTCACCAAAACTATTACATGTGCATACAAGCAGTCAAGAAGAGATGTGCTGAGGAGACAAATTCAGACATTATTTTGCCTATGATGGTACCATATAAAAATACCTTGCTGAATGCGGTTTCTTCTTACAGAAGAGGTAAACATATGAAGACAAATGCAGGTAAAAAAAGAAAGGATTTATTTTATTGCTAAAATCTATACTGATTGATGTTATGTAGTCCTATCTCACCTACATTCTTACCCGTGGGTTCAGAGCCGAATATCGGCTCCGACTTGGCCGATTATACTAGCTCGAAGTCTTTCATTGGCTGGGCTAAGCAGGTATCCCATGGTGCACTGCTCCATATCTCCAGATCTCTTTTGCCACTCGTGTAGCTCGGATGTGGTCTCGCTTGGTTGTGGCTAAGTACCCTCTTTTTCTTGACTAAGAAAAGTTTTGATTCCTATCAAAAGCTACTTTCATAGCTATTTGTCTAGATTTGTCTCAAATTGTCTGTTCAGTTTAAAGTTGTGCTTGTGTGGTTGTTGTGTGGTATCCCTCTTACTGTTCCCTCGGGCTAGGCCCGTTTCAGTTAGAGAGCCTAGTTCTCCTCTGTTGCCTTCTGTGTGAGTTAGGTCCAAACTGTTTAAATTAGAGCTTTCGACTACCCTTTCCTTGTGGTTTTTTATCCCTTGTTCAAGTGTGTGCTAGTTTTTGGTGTCATTTGATCGCTGTTTAGTATTGGTTACTGCTAGCATCGTTCCTGCTTTTATAGAGTGAATGCCTGTGTTTTGTTACAGACTTGGCATTGAGTTGTGAGGTAGTTATTATGTCTAAGGATACCAAGGAGCACAAACCTTCCGGTTTTAAAAAGTGCTTGAAATGTGGGTACAAAATGTCCATTACCGATGGGCATTCTATTTGTGTCTACTGCTTAGGAGCCGTCCATCTGCAGGAATCCTGCAGCTTTTGTCATGCGTTTAGCCCTAGAGTTCTCCAAGAGAGAAAGAATAAGCTAATCTTAAAGGGACTATTAAAACCCTCTTTTGAAGAGGCTATGGATTCGGCTTCCAGTGGTAAGTCTAAATCTAGCAAGGCAAAAAAGAGATCTCCGGCTCCGTCAGCTTCATCAGAGCCCCCGGAGAAAATATCTAAAACTGCATCGACCTCCACGGCTCCACTGTCCTCAGGGCCGCAGGAAGGATCGTTATTGATGGAACCGGCGTCGGCTCCAATTATATTGGAACCTCCTAGGAGCCAATTGCCCAGTCTCAGACCAGCTTCTCCTGAGAGGACATCGCATTCTCCATCCCTGTCCTCCCGGATGTGGATGTTGAGAGGGTGGTTCAGAAGCTCCTCCAGTCACCGGTTTTGGCAAAATTGTTTTCGGCTCCGGCCCAGTCGGCACCGGAGCACATCCCGACCCCATCTTCGATCATTCCTCCTCCGAGTATATCTCTGTCTTTGGAGCCGGAGTATTCGGCGCCGCGTGATGTCTCTAGGCTGGCCCCAATGCCCCATTTGGCTCCATCGGTGCCGGCATCGGCTCCGACCCCGTTGGCTCCGTCCTCGGGGTTCGGGACTCTAGATTCTTCGGTCGGTCCCGAGTGGGACATCTCGGGACCTTATTTCGGTTCCGAGCCTCCCTCTAGGTGCATCGGCTCGGGGAACTCCGACCCCCGTCATGGCCTTGGAGACTGGTCGCTCCTCTGATTCGCGGGGGCCGGCCTTCGAGGCTATGCAGACTACGCTGGCCAGATCGTCCGCTACATCAGGCGGGTCGGTCGCTCTGTCCCCCACCACTCCAGTGAGAGCTTCTGATCACCACCCATCCATGGACAGCAGAGCACCAGGGCCTAGGGATACCCCCATGAGTGGTCCCCAAATTTCTGAGGGTCCCTCAGAGTTCGTGCCTGAGGAGCCACCCAGAAAGAAAACGTGCAAGAGGAAGCACATATATTCCCAAGATGAGTCCCTCACCTCTGATACTGACCTCGAGGAATCGGAGAGGTCCCCCAAGTCATCCTCTGATGATGATTCCTTCTCCAATATCCTGGAGATACTGAAACAAAGAGGTGACTGGCCTTCCAAAGCCCCTTTTGAGGAGGAGTCGGTATTCCTTAAGGCTTTTGGTGCTCAACCCTCCGCCTCCTGGGTGTCTCCACCCTTTGACGAACTTCTTGACCTCATTTGTCGAAGAATGTGGGAGAACCCCGATTCTGTGTTGCCCATGCCCAGGCGTCCCAACAAGCTTCTTTCCGCACTCCAGGGCAAAGAGTTTCTATCTAAAGGAGTGCCTGTAAATGCCATGGTGGTGGCGGCAGCCACCCAGAAGGAAGTAGCAGAGTCTTCTTCATCCGTCCATCCTCCTAACAAGGAGTCTAGGACCATGGATTGGTACGGGAAGCATACCCTCTCGTCAGCAACCTTCACACTACGGTCGCTGAATTACCTGTCTCACTTCACTTGGCTCCAGAGAGATCTCCTCAAAGAGTTAGGAGATACTCTTGTGGGTGACGTACCGGAGGCGGTGGCTCAGACGGTTAACGCCCAGTTCTCTACCCTCAACTCCATTGTTAACTCATCCATGCAGCTCATTTCGTATGCAGCTGAGGGAGCGAGTAGGGCAGCAAGCTCAGGGGTCACCCTTAGAAAGCAAGCCTGGCTGTGCCTGTGTCACTTTGCGGAGGCTTTCAAGTCTTCCTTCACTGACGTCCCCTTTGATGGTTCCTCCTTGTTTGGGACCAAAGTGAAAGACACCCTCACCAGGTGCAAGAAAGAGGGAAAGACCCTGTCTGCCATAGGGGTCCATTTTTCCCTCCCTTCTAGGCCTTATCCCAAGGCCCAGCAGCAGGGGGGGGGATGTGGTTCAAGAAATCACAGAGGTTTTTCCCTGCCGCACAAGTTGAACCCCCCTCCAGAGGCAGGGGAGGGCGGTTATTCAGGGAGACATCGCCCCAGAGGCAGAGGGGGCCCCCGCAATTTGGGAGACCGTGATTCTTTTCATGGCTCTCCATACTCTCATTCCTAAGGGTGTGCCCGACTGTGCTTATCTGGAGCCTGTCGGGGTTCGAATTTCCTTATATCCGGAAGCCTGGGAAAGCATTACCCAGGACCGAAGGATATTACGGATAATTTCCGGAGGTTATCTCATTCCATTCTCATCAGAACCCCTGCCAATCAGAAAAATCCCAGACGTACCACCCAGTCAAAGGGATCAAGCAGCCTCAGAGGTCTCACTGCTGCTAGAAAAAGAGCCATCCAGCGTGTCCCCTCAGACCAAATCGGATTAGGGACTTACTCAAGATTCTTTTTGGTGCCGAAAAGAACAGGGTACCTGAGACCCATACTAGATCTCAGCCAACTGAACAATTACGTATACAAGTCCAAGTTCCGTATGGTCACACTACAATCGATTCTCCCATTGTTGGGAGAGGAGGTATGGATGTGCTCCATCGACCTCAAGGATGCTTACTACCATGTGAAGATGGACAGAGCATCCAGGAGTCACCTACGCTTCCGGCTGTGAGCCAGTCATTTCCAGTTTCGAGCCTTGCCCTTTGGTCTCACCACAGCCCCCAGGGTGTTCACCAAGTGTATGGCAGTGGTGACGGCTCACTTGAGACGTCAGGGATTTCAGTTGTTTCCTTATCTGGATGACTGGCTCCTTACTGCTCCCACCAGGCATAAACTAGTTCAAGCCAGGGACGCTACCATCAATCTATGTCACCAGTTGGGTATAATAATAAATTGGGAAAAATCTGCTTTATTGCCCTTGCAGCATGTCACCTTTATAGGAGCAGAATTAGACATCATTCGAATGCGAGCATTTTTACCGCAGGAAAGGATGAGAGTATTGCAACAACACATACACATGCTGATGCCCCTGAGACAAGCGAAGGCAAGATGGGTTCTCCAGCTCCTAGGGACCATGGCAACAACAATCATGTTGGTTCCCCTAGCAAGATTACACATGAGAATTCTCCAATGGCCCCTCTTTGTTCAATGGTCTTTCCAAAGACTTCCACTGTCTCATCCCATCTTACTCCTGGACAGATGCAAGCAGGACCTCGGTTGGTGGCTATGCACCAACAATTCGGATGGGGAAAGCCCTTTGTTCCACCCATCCCGATTGCCACGGTGACCACGGATGCCTCCCAGATGGGGTGGGGGGGGGCATTATCTTGGCAGGACAGTCCAAGGCACGTGGCAAGAACATGAGATACATCTGCATATAAATGTCCTAGAGATGAGAGCAGTGCTTCTTACGTTGCAGGCACTTAGAATGTTCTCCCTCTAGGGACGATTGCGATACACTCAGACAACATGTCAGTAGTGTGGTATCTAAACAAGCAAGGGGGAACCAGGTCTTACCCTCTGTGCAGAGAGGCCATGCGAGTGTGGCATTGGGCAGTAACTTCCCAACGGTTTCTGGTTGCAACGCACATTCCGGAGAAGTCCAACGTGACTGTGGACAGACTAAGCAGAGCTATCCTGATGCCTTACGAGTGGTCCCTGAATCGCCTGGTTGCAGAGAGAATCTTCAGCAGATGGGGTCAGCCTTGCTGCGACCTTTTTGCCAGCCCACTCAATGCAAAATGCAGCAACTACTTCATGCTGATCCCCCCACAGGGGGTGTCACCCAGGGACACTCTGGTTCACGATTGGCCCTCTGGTCTGCTTTATGCTTTCCCTCCGTTTCCCTTACTGTCAAAGGTGATTGAAAGAGCAATCCATGGGAAGCAGAATGATTCTGATTGCTCCACACTGGCCTCGCCAAGTTTGGTTCCCCTTTCTTCAGCAATTCACTGTGGACACTCCTTGGACTCTGAACCCTCAACCAGATTTACTGACACACATGTCGGGACAGTTTCACCCTCTCTGAGGACCCTCCGGTTGACAGCCTGGCTACTCCACTTCCATCGTTAGTCAGACTTCATAATTTTTCACCAGAAGTGGTTCATATATTATCGTCCTCTCATAAACCATCCACTAGAAAAATTAATTCTACTAAATGGAAAAGGTTTTCCATCTGGGCACATACCAGAGGCATTGATCCTTACACAGCTCCCAAAGCTTCAGTTCTGGAGTTTTTGTCCATGCTGTTCCATCAGGGTTCTGCATCAGCCACCATCAAAGTTCAACTGGCGGCGATCTCTAATTTCCACGTAGCACATGGGCCTAGTCTCATGGCGCATAGACTATGCAAGGCGTTCCTGAAGGGTACCCTGTTGCTCCGTCCCCCGGTGTCCGAACCCGTCATGCCGTGGGAACTCAGTTTGTTTCTACAAGCCCTTACTCTTACTCTACCACCATTTGAACCTGCAGCGACCTGTGAATTAAAATTCTTAACATGGAAGCCCTTACTCTTACTCTACCACCATCCCTTACTCTTACTCTACCACCATTTGAACCTGCAGCTACCTGTGAATTAAACAAGCCCTTACTCTTACTCTACCACCATCCCTTACTCTTACTCTACCACCATTTGAACCTGCAGCGACCTGTGAATTAAAATTCCTGACCTGGAAAACAGCCTTCTTAACATCAATCACTTCAGCGAGGCGGGTTTCAGAAATTCAAGCCCTCTCTATCAAACCTCCATATTTAATCTTCCATAAAGACAGGGTCTCTCTCAGACCAAACCCCTCATTCCTTCCTAAAGTGGCTTCCTTGTGTAACCTAACTCAGTCCATTGAGCTGCCTGTTTTCTTTCCCCATTTTTGTAACAAGGCAGAATTTAGATTTCACCAGTTGGATGTACATAGACAGTTACGCTTCTATCTTCACCAGACAAAAGATATCCAGAAGTCTGACCAACTTTTTGTTTCCTTTTCGGAAAACCGAATGGGTTCCCTGGTCTCCAGGGTCACACTGTCTAGATGGATATCTAGTTGACACTGTCTAGATGGATATCTAGTTGACACTGTCTAGATGGATATCTAGTTGACACTGTCTAGATGGATATCTAGTTGACACTGTCTAGATGGATATCTAGTTGACACTGTCTAGATGGAGATCTAACTGTGTCTCTTTCATCTATCAAGCAGGATGTAAAGCTCTGCCATTTCTGGTCAAGGCTCACTCTACTCGGGCTGTTTCCACATCCACAGCCTATCAAGCCAGATTGTCAAAGGTTGATATATGTGCTGCAGCTACTTGGGCTTCTCCTCACACATTTGTTTCTCATTACAAATTGGACGTGGTCTCCAGGGGCAGGTCTTCCTTTGGCTCCACAGTTCTCAGGAGTATTTTCCTATGAGCCACCCAGGATGTAGGTGCTAGGGACGCTGTCCCACGGGTAAGAATGTAGGCGAGATAGGACTACATAACATCAAGAAGTTATGTACTCACCATAACATTCAATGTATGTAGTCCATCTCGCCTCACATTCTTACTTACCCTCCCACCTTCCCCCTTCCTGGGGGATTTGGAGGTTAGGTTGTCATCTGCAGAGTTCCCTGGCTTAGCTTATTCTTTACCTGGATGTGATGTGTGCATGGAGTACAAATGAGTTTCGCAGCAAACTAGATCTGGGGATATGGAGCAGTGCACCATGGGGTACCTGCTTAGTCCAGCCAATGAAAGACTTTGAGCTAGTATAATCGGCCGAGTCGGAGCCGATATTCGGCTCCGAACCCCACGGGTAAGAATGTGAGGCGAGGTGGACTACATACATCGAATGTTATGGTGAGTACATAACTTCTTGTTATATTCAGCTGTAAAGATCGCAACAGTAGAAGGACACCTAACCAAGTGAAGACTGATCTTACTGGATTTTTTATGGCCATGTTAACTGGGTGTAATACAAAAAAGGGAAATATCAGTAGCTACAGACAATATAAAGATCTTATAATACAAAATTAGCAGTGCAATGACACAGCTAACTCTGCTTTGCTGAGTGCAGATTTGGGATTTGTTTCCTGATTAACTTCTTGGCACACGAATTCTGGACAAAGCCAAAAATAATTGGTGTGCAATTTTTATTAATCTTATTTTTATAAAAATGCATTTACTTTACGTTTTTATACAAGTTTACCAATTAGTTAAAGCCTCTGATTTAAAAAAAAAAGTTTACTAGCTAAATCTAAAAACTTGATTATTCTGGTTATATTTTGTCTCCTTTTGTCACTTCTCGTTATCAATGATATTTCATAGCCCCACCAGCTCTACTCACTTATTTGCCATTTATCTGGTTCATAAGGGTCAAGATCTCATTCAGCTGGTCAGGAAATCTAGGACATGCCCCTACCTCACGGTGCAGCAACATTGGCTTGATTTTAATTTAAAAAGTCTTAGGATGTAGATGATCTTACTGCCATAAAAAAATGTGCCGAATGATACTGTCAGATATTCCTTACATTCAGGCAAGTTGATTCAAAGATCTTAATTTTAAAATTATGATGTTTCAGATTAATTATCGCTGCATCATCAGTTGGCCCTCAGGAGCACAGTCTTCTGTCTCAGGAAATTGTTTCACTGTAACTTTCTTTGCTGGCAGACAGTATTAAGAACATGCCTCTCAACTGTCCAAATTTTCTCAGGCTGTTCAGATTTTTCCCTCATATTTTTGATCTTTTCTTCATAAAATTTGCGGCTTTGGGGCAAATCACTGAGGATTGATGTCACTAAATAATGATATACATGCGAGTTTCAGATGCCGTATCCTTCAGAAAGTGCATTTTAACTCGAATCCTGTTGTTCTAGCAACATTCTAAGTTTATAAGAGCAATATTTCAAATCTGCCCCTGTTTGTGGGCCTTTGCCCCCCCGTTATTTTGGGCTTGGCCTAGATTTCTTGTGCTAAGAGGTTGAGAGGTATGGTTAAGAATCATGCTGGATCAACCTGACAGTATAATGCTTTAGCCTCTGAAGTCCAGAGACAGAAAGAAGAATGTTTAGGGTGCTGCTGTCAATCAGCGTAGTATATTATAAAGACTGCTGCCATTGTTGGCACACCAGTTTGAGATATTTAAAGGTATTTTTACATATGCTACTAAATCAGAAAGTAGGAGCGACCCTTGATTGTACAGTGCATGTCGTAGTTGGGTATTTTGTATCTGATTAAATGTCAGTGCAGTGCTGAACACGTGGACATGACACCAGTGGGTTCCCTTGGAAACTTTGAGCTGTCGATCTTCAATTTAATGTTTAGAGAACAAACTATGAAGGTACTGATGATTTTTATTATTTTGTAACATTTTAATAAGATATAAATACAGCATATCTGGACCTGATCAAAGCTCTTGTCACTGTTCCCTATGCAGACATTATTGGCAAACCTGTGAATCTAAATATAGATGCTTACGTTGTACGGCGGATTTGCTAACTGGTTGTCTGTTACCAGTGCTGTGACACATTGTTGAGCGTTGGTTCCTGTCCTATCTGGAATCTGTTTCTGACACCTACAGGCCAACATTCCTGGCTTATGGCTATCTAACTTTGCAGACAACTGTAAAGTGGGAATTATTTGTTCTTGTACTGACATACAGTTGTTCCAACTTGGATTAGACCATGTTAACAACTGGTGCAAGGCGAGTGGTCTCAAATTAAATGCGACTAAGTGTAGTGATGTTAATTTTGGTATGTTAAGCGTATGAGGGGTACATCCCTCTATTCGGACATTGTTGTAAGGGATGCAGGCACTCCTGTTGGTAATTCCTTATTTTTTAACTATCTGAAGTAGTTTGAAAAGTCTTCTGTCTGGCTCATCTCCTCAGGATTCTGATAAGTCCTCAGACCCATTATTGAATATAATGCCCTTTTTGCTGTGTATTTCTCCAAACATGTAACTCAAATTGAGAAACCTCAGAGGTTGCTAACTAAAAATAATTCAGCGGCCTCAAAAATCTTAGTCATCAGGACAGACTGACAGCCTAGTCTCTGCATTCAGTTTTTTATAGACTCCTCAGTGGGAATCTATGTCTAGTCTTTCTAGCCATGAAGACATCTGCAGCAACTTCGGAGACCTCAGAGATTTCTAACTAAGAAAATTCAGGGTCTCCAGAACATGTCTTATGCGGACAGACTGAAGTTGCTGTCACTGTACTCACTAGCATATAGACTACTTATTTAGAGGTGACTTATGTCTGGTTTACAGGGCTATCTCTGACCCAAATCTAACGGAAATGCTGCGCATCTGTAAGTCAAGTGGGACTAGAGTCGCCCATTCCAGTGACCTCACTTAAGCCTGCAACATAAATAGGACATGTTGGAGAGACAGATGCATCTCCCAGAGCTTGCCACTCCTCTGCAATATTAAACCATTCCAGTCCATATCAAACACAGCACCTTCATGACCCTGTTTAAGTGCAACCTGGATGACTGGGTGTGAAACCGTAAATTTCTGCTGGGAAGTGCCCTAACTTCTCTCCTGGACATAGGTATTCTTTGCTAGAAAAACCTTGGGCATAGACGATATCTGTCATCTAGTATTATATTGGGATTTAATGGCTAGGTTTGTAAAGACCTTTAGGTCACTAGCCTAGTAACAGCCTGTGAACATAGGATCTAACCTCCTTTAACCTGTGTTCCCCCACAGAAGAAAAGGTACCTCAAATACCCGGTTAAAGAAACTTAAGCCTTCATCAACAGATAAGTAACACACAGGCAGAGAATTAGCCTTACCACCTTCAAGGTAAACCTAGATAACGGGATGGACTGTTCAAATTTTTCACCAATTGGTCATGTATTGCCCTCCTTGAGGCTGGAGGGAACTTCAGAATATAGGTTATCTGCTTGGCTGCAGACTGATTGCCTAGTACTTCCGTATGAACTTATAATGAGAACCTTGTCAGTATTTTATTTATTCACTCGTTTGTTAACAAATAAGTGTGCTGATCCTGACAGAAATAACCTAACCCCTTATCTCTTACAGTAGATTGTTCTTGCTGTGTAGAAATGATGATGTATACATCTCAGAAATGTTTATCTTCTTACATCTTTTAAAACTATTGTTGTTTCATGACCTGAAAATAACACAAGTGTATGTGTCACAGAGAGACTGATCACTCCCACCAAGAGTACAAAGGCCCAAGAAGCATATCTATCTGCACCTTAAATGTCCAAAAGCTGTTGCATGTATTCCTGTAAGTAGCATAGCTGATCCATTGTGCACAATATATTTTTTCAGCATATGGGTTAGTAATTTGTTAGACAGAATAGGTTTTATACCGCAAATACAGTAACTACTGCATCTTTTTTAATTGAGCACGTATGGTGGTTCCTGTTTTATTTGTCCTTCTTTAATGTAATAGTCATCATGTTATTATTGTAATTTCCTTGTAATGGAGCCTTTTTTCCTGGAATACTACTCAAGACAGGCTTCCCAAATGGATGTTCCTAGTTTAGTTAAAAATGCAATAACTAAATAAATAGTAAGGACTCAGATGTGTGTTGCACCCATACCTTTCAGGGGTGTCCTTGATTTTAACTCCAATTTCAGCTCTGTCCCTCTTAATCCCCTCCTAAAACTGGTGACTTTTATAAAAGTGGTTATGCTTTACTCTTAATAAATAATGACAGTGACTAGAGTTATAAACATCTTTTATTTCTGAAAATGAATATTAATTCATATATGTCTTGTTCTGTCAGTTCCTCAGATTAATAGTACTATTGTTTTAGAAGTGTCCCTGATTGTCCTGGATTATTTCTGCATTTGTCCTCTTCATTAAGAGCTGTGGTTGTCCCTTTGTCTGGGAAGTATCCAGACCTGGTCATTTTAGGCACAGGTTTGCTGTGTTCCACTGAAAGAAAGCAAATCTGGGAGTGAAAGGATGGCATGGGTAATGTAAGCAGTCTTATATTGTCAAGTATTTGTCGAGAGGGATAAAACCATCACAGCAGCCCAGGCAACCCAGGTTTGATTAGCAACTTGGGTGACTGAGATGCTGGCAGGGTGAAATGGGCATATCCATTATGGGGGGAAGACATGCACTCGGGGACATGCTGAAGGATATTGTCTTTAGGGAGGGGGCAGTGGCTGAGTAGACGTGGTGGTGAGATGGTATTAAAGCACATCCCATTACACATCCATCCCAGGATGATATGAGTGCATGCAAGTGGAAGGGCAAGTTAGGGCATAACAGAATATCCTGCCACAGCAACAATATATTGTTACCCCAGGGTGTCTCACCATCCTCACTGGCCCCCAATAAGCTAGAGAAAGTCCAAGGGTGGCATGTCTGGTTTGGTAAACCTGTTTTCAGCTTGGGTGAAGGGGGCAAAACATTTTTCTTGTATTTATGTAGGAGTTAACAATCTCAAATGAAGTAAATCAATTGAGGGGAAAGTCTTTTTAGTAGTTGTAGTTGTTTTGTTGAGTAGGAATATACACAGATTCAGTGTTTATTATTATTTTTTGATGTTTTAAATTGTTTTTAGTATTACCAAGTAAGGGAACGGGTTCTTCTAAGACCCTTTTCCCCATGACCTGGGACACATGAGAAAGTGTAGCATATATAGCAACTATTTAGTGTAGCTAGTCAGTCGACACATTTTTGGAAGGAAGGAGTTAACAGGGTACCTAGGGAAATGTACGAAACTTCATACAGTATCCTAAGATCAGGATTGAACCCTACACCCTTTAGTTGTGATGTAGACATATTGCCATTAAAGCCAACTGTGTTTCTCACTGATTCAGCATTCCGTAAATACCCATTTAGGCTCCGCATCTATGATGTTTGTAGAAGATATTTATATAGGGAAAAGCTGATGTGCTGGGGTATTAAAGCAGAGCCCTGATTGATCCCTTTACCTGGTATTTTGCAAAATACTGAGAAATTATGCAGTAGAGGTTTGGTCTAATGCCACTGTTTGTAACCCGTGATTCAGAAATATCAATTAACGGGTAATAGATGATGAGTAATGCTCTTAAACCAGGTGTTGAAGGAAAAGTACATGATGTTCTTCATGTTTCACTGTTGCAGTCATCACATTTGGGTTCTCTGCTTGCAGTAGCCCTCAGTCGGCCTGATTATCAAAGTGTTGGGTCCTGCGTCGGTTGCTGTCTCATCTTCCATGATGTCAGGTAGTCAGAGGTATAAAGCATGCAGCCAACACCATTACATCAGTCTTTCTTGTCGTGTGGTGCCCGAAGCAGAAGCAGTTCGCAAGTGCTGGGTGGCTGACTCCTGAAATTTTTGTTTTCGAGTTTCAGATCCGAAGTCTTCAACTAAGCTAAGTATCCCATTGGGGATCCTTTTTCTTGCTCTAAACCGATGTCAGTAAAAGTTAAAAATTGTATTTCTTGTGGAAAGCAAATACCTCATAAAGATTTTCATTCATACTGCATTCCTTGCTTAAGCCCAGACCACGACGTACCTTGCTGTCGGTTTTGTGTCTTACTCAAACCTTGTACTATTCGTCTTCGGTTCATTTACACATCCAAATATTTTGATACTCAGTTCAATTATCCAGAAATAGCTTCGGTACGCCATCTGACTACCTACATTCTGAAAAAAACGCAAAGATAAAGACAGAGACAGACCGCATGGGTCCAAAGCTGCCAATGACGCTTCTCTTAAGCTACTCGCCAGTTCGCTGGTACTCAGGCGCTTTCGCAGCCCCTGATACCTGCTACTTCAGATTCTCAGGCCTCTACTGAGACCCATTTGGAGTCCGGTATGCTGTGAGATGCTTCTTTGACTGTGGAACCTGTGGATGTCTCTACCTTGGATGGGTCCGGAGCCACTGTGCAAGCATCGGCTTCTGAGGGTGTTTTCAGGCCTACTGACTTGCATATTAAACTAATGCCATCTTCTTCTTCAAGGCCTAAAACTCGATCCATGCCTAGAAAACCGAGGCTCAGCCCGCATGGTCAGGCCCCTATGCCTAAAAAACAAAACGGCTGAAGACCTTATTACTCTAATCAGGGGAAGCCACCCTTCCCCCTCCAAGAGACCTAGGACTGATTTTCCTTCTGATTCTTCTGATCAGGATTCTGAAATTTCTGTTTTCTCTAATGACCAGGATTTACCCTTATCTACCTATGAGGATTCTGATGGAGAGGACTCCATTCCCTCTGCTTCCCCTCCAGAGGATTTCTCTTTTGGCAAAACCTTGCTTACTCTTAGGGAGCATTTCCACTGGGAAAGCCAGGATTATTCTGACTCTAAAAAGAGGCTTAGGGAATTCTTACTCCTGCCTCATCACAGGCCTTTAGTTATCCCTCCTGTACTGGACATTGTAGAAGCACTCTAAAACAAAAAGGAAGTACTTCATTCACCTAAACCCCTTGAGTACCCATTTCCCTATAGGTCCTTTCTGACTCAATTACACAGCAATCCTATACACTATTCTAGCAGGTCGAAGGGTCAGTTGCTGGCGTCCTCTCCTGTTCAGGTGGTAAATCTGGGAATCTTGAGGCAATGTTACAACTACCTCATGTACACAGACAACCCTCTCCTCCTCCCAACAAATACAAATATATGTGAGAGATGCAACTATATAGCCAAACTGGAGGCTGAGCTCTCTCAACTCAGTACTGGCAAAACCAGTCAGGAGGAGAAGGTAACCACGCACACCACAATCCCAGTCTCACATAGACCTATCACAACTGCAAACCAAACACATAAACACACAAAAAC
Source organism: Protopterus annectens (assembly GCF_019279795.1). Taxonomy (NCBI): domain Eukaryota; kingdom Metazoa; phylum Chordata; order Ceratodontiformes; family Protopteridae; genus Protopterus; species Protopterus annectens. The sequence continues at coordinate 58,766,391 of NC_056748.1, read as the reverse complement.
ATACTCAGAGGCTCTAATTAAAAATCTACCAAAACAACAGAGGCCACCAAAGCAGACACCCAAGCGACCACTACCTACAGACATAGCACATGCAACACACAGTTCACAAAGCCAGTGCGCTAAACAGTCACAGCCCTTAAGGCTAAACAACATGCCAGATACACTTGTAATAGGTGACTCCATAGTCAGACACACTGACGTCCCACTCACCAGACTGAACAAGGAAAAGGTTACAGTAAGCTGCCTGTCGAGTGCTAGAATCTGCCACATAACACAAGCACTCAGGTCACTCCAAAGCAAGTACAAATATGACTCAGTCATTGTCCATGCCGGTGTGAATGACCTGAGATGTACCTCCCTGGACTACATGAAAAGAGACATAGAGGAGCTCTCTGATTATATAGCCCAAGCCGGTATGACTCTGGCCCTGAGCAGCATCTTACCCTCACCAAGAATGATGCCACAGTACAGAGACAAAATGATCAGCTTTAACAATTGGCTTAATTACTGGTGTCATTCTAAGGGGATCCAATATCTGTCCGCTTGGGATGACATGCTTGACAAGCCACGCTGCTTCGCAAGGGACGGCTTGCACCTGTCACCCCTGGGCTTCTGGATATTGGCCAAGGCTCTTGCCACCCCCATAGTGCCTTTTTTAGGCAAGGCTCAAAAGACAAACCCACCTCCCTAGAAAACACAATTGAAAAAAAACTAAGGGTAATGCTGCTCAATGCTAGAAGTCTAAACCTCAAGATGCACGCTCACGAAGCCCTCCTCAGTATGGAGAACATCGATGTCTGTGCAGTGACTGAAACCTGGTTCAAGGCTCCTGAGAGCACCCCAGCACTACCAGGTTATACCTCATATCATGCTTTCCGGCCCCAAAACTTGGACCGAACCACAAAAGGAGGGGGGTATCCATATTCATCAAAGATACCCACACCTCCAGGTTAGTGGCAATGCACGAAGCATCGGAGACCATCCAGGTGCAACTAACCATAGGCAAAACTGCCCTACAGTTTGTAGCATGCTACAGACCACCCTCTCAAACTCAGGAACCCCATTCAGCCTTCCTGAAGACACTGGAGAGTATGAATGTCTCTCCAAATACCATCATATTGGGAAACTTCAACTACCCAAACATAGACTGGGAACATTACTCAAGCCCCAACACCCTAGCCCAAAGGTTCCTAGAATTCATAAACTCAAATGCGATGGAACAACTAGTCACCACTCCCACAAGAGGAGATAATATACTAGACCTGATCATCACAAACATAGGGACAAAATGCTCCACACCGGAAGTATAACCCTCATTGGTGAGATCAGACCATAAATTAATCTCACTGGAAATCTACATCCCACCCCCACCCCCTGCACAGAAGACCACAGTGAAGAATTTCTCAAAAGCCGACTTCACACTTCTTAAGACTGAAGTGGTATTTTTCAAGGCCCCTGGGCCAGTGGAAACCACAACCCACACCGCTGAATCCTTTATAAATGCCTTCTGTGGACACCTTCAAGAATGCATTGATCATGCAATCCCTAATAAAACCAAGACCCATTCCCACAAAGGCAGGCGTCCTGTCTGGTGGACCCCAGCCATTAACAAACTTTACAACAGGAGGAGGAAGCTATTACATGACAGAGCAAAATCCCCAAAAGGGAAGGCATCTCTGATCAGTACTACCAAAAAACTTCGATCACTCATAAAATCATCCAAGGCCAACTTTGAGAGAAAAATCGCAAAAGACACAAAAGACAATCACAAGGCCTTTTTTCGCTATGTTAGAAACCTGGGTGGAAACTCCCAGATATGCTCAGAATTAGTCCAAAATGACACAAAATACACTGAACCCACAGATATTGCCAACACTCTGGCAGACTGGTTCAGTGCAAATTTCTCCGCCCCCCCCCCCCAAACGGAGAAATATCTGTCCCAGCAGAGTGTAGCCTCCCTAACATCTCAGATGCCCAGGTGAGAGCCACCCTCTCCAAAACTAAAAACACAGCATCAATGGGACTGGACGGTGTCCTGGGCTGCGTGCTACATGAACTCCAAGAGGAACTAAACCCACACATAAGGCGGCTGTTTAATCTTAGCCTTACTACAGGATATGTACCCAAAGAGTGGCGTACAGCAACAGTGGTCCCACTCCACAAAGGAGGTGCTTCTACGGACCCTGGAAATTACCGCCCCATAAGCTTGACGAGCCTGGTCTGCAAAGCTATGGAAAGGATCATTATGGAACTCATAAACAAAGATATTGGGGACCTACAGACATTGGATCCTACCCAATTCGGCTTTGTCAAAGGCAGATCCTGCCTTTTGAACCTAGTCGACTTTTTTGAAACAGTCACTAAGGCCATTGATGAGGGTAAGGCAGTTCACACAGCCTACCTTGACCTTGCAAAAGCCTTCGACACAATACCCCACTCGGGCATCATTGACAAACTCACCAGCTTAAATGTAAACCCATATGTCACAAGATGGGTTGCAAACTGGCTCAAGGACAGAACCCACAAGGTCAGAATTGCTGGAGCCATGTCAGACTCTAAGCCAGTCACAAGCGGTGTCCCACAGGGCTCAGTCCTGGGACCCCTCTTGTTCGGCATTTATTTTTCCGAGGTGCAAGCAAACGTAGGATTGTGGCTGGCAAAGTTCGCAGATGACTGCAAACTGGGCGCCATAATTGATACTTCAGCAGACACAAGCATCCTTCAGAAAGGCCTCATAGAAACAGATAATTGGTGCCAGAGCCATGGCCTTAAACTGAACGCCAAAAAATGTATAGTCATACCCTTTGGGAAAAACAAGGTACCCACAAACTACCACACATAGGTGGTAATCCATTAAGTAAAGAAGAGTAATCGGGGACCTAGGGACCTAAATCGACAGTAGCCTCTCATTTGACACTCACATTGCCAAGGTGGTTAGGAAGACCTTCTATATTGCCCACCTTATCATGAAGGGATTCACATCTAGATCAAGAGAGGTCATTGTGCCCCTGTACTCTTCTCTTATCAGGCCCATGATTGAGTACAATGCCCCATTTGGGATGTATCTTACCTGACACCTGCAGCAGTTAGAAAGGCCCCAAAAGTTCCTCACCAAGAGGATAAAGGGTCTCAAACATATGTCATATGCTGCCCGGTTGAAGAAACTCCAGCTCTATTCAGTCGCATACCGCCTACTCAGAGGTGATCTATGCCTGACGTACAAGGCCATGTCCAATCCGGAATTAATGGACATGCTCCACCTCAGAAAATCCAAATCCATCAGAGCCACGAGAGCAAGAGATTTGAACCTCAACACAGAAATAAATAGGACGTGCTGGAGGGACAGATTCATAACCCAGAGGCTCCCTACACTCTGGAACAGAATCCCAGACCATGTTAGGCAGAGCCCCTCACTAACTCTCTTCAAGAGAAATCTTGACGAGTGGATGGGAGATCATAGGTTTACCCCGGGGGTCATCTCTGTGTCACTACTAGACAGAGGCACAGTAAACTAAACCCTAAATGGGCGTAGTATTCTCATCCCAAGGGGTGGCGAAAGCCACACACACTCTGGCTAGGCTTATAAATGCCGTAGGGCAGATAGCCTAGTATGAACCTATGCCTTTTCGGAATCTAGCCTGGCCTCTGATACTTTACCTCCTGCTCCCTGAAAACGTGAAAGGGTTTACAGGGTACCTGGCTCTCACAAGTTCCTCTTTAAAAATCCTACTGCAGATCCTGAGACCATTTCACAGGGACCCAAGGGCATTAAGGCTCCTACTGCCAAAAACCCTACCCCCCTGATAGAGATTCCAGGGCGCTGGATAGATGGGGTAAGAAGGTTTACACTTCTGGAACTTTGGCCATTAGGGCCTTAAACTGCCAGTTTCAGATGTTAAAGTATCAGCAGCATACTATTGGATTACTTGAACAGAAACTGATGTTGATTCCTGACTGTGCTGAAAATAAAGAATTACAGGATTTAATGCATTCTGCTGAACAAGTTGGAAAACATACTTTGCAATGTGGTTTTGATTCATCAGAGGCATCTTGCAGGGCTGCTGTCACTGGGTCTGTACTTAGAAGGCATGCTTGACTTAAGGAGCAATCTTTGCCAGATCAGGTTAAAGCTAAATTACTGGATGCTCCCTTAAACCAAGACCACCTGTTTGGCAACAGAGCAGAAGAAGTACTTAAAAAGATGGAGGAAAAAGCTAAATCTATGCAAACTGTTAAAGATTTCTTGCAGGTACAGCCTCCCAGATTTAGTAGGCATTGGCCGTCTAAGAATTGGTCCTTTCCTGCCTCTTCCAGGCCTTCTCAGTCCAAACCCAGAACCAGCAGAACACCCAGGCTTCAGTCCCAAGGTACTCACAGGCCTAAGCAGTGGGGGGGCTCCCACTTCCAAATCAGGGAGTAGTAAGACTCCCCTCTATGGTAAACTGTCTCAGTGACTTAACTTTAAATCTTCCAAGCCCTGCTCAACTGACTGCTCCTTTAGGGGGAAAGATTGCCCTGCATGCAAAAAATTGGGAACTCATTACCCAGGACAAATGGGTTTTAAATATAGTTTCCCAAGGATACAGATTCCACTTCCACTCCTTACCAACCCCAAACAGTTGGCCAGACCTACCCCCAAATCAGTGGGCAGAGGCTCAAAAGAAAGTTCTCTTGCTTTTAAGCATCAGGGCTATTCAGCTTGTCCCACAAGAAGAATGGGGGCAAGGTTTCTACTCAAGACTTTTCCTGGTACCCAGAAAAGACGATTCCTTGCATCCTATCCTGGACCTGTCTATCCTAAATACATTTTTGGTAATCCCAAAATTCAAGATGCTAACTTTTCATCAGCTGCTTCCTATGCTAGGCAAAGATGCCTGGTTGGCAACACTGGATTTAAAAGAAGCCTACCTGCACATCCCAATAAGGGAATCTTGCAGAAGATACCTATGCTTCAAAGCAGGCTACATGCACTATCAGTTCTCTGCACTGCCCTTTGGCTTGCCTACTGTGCTCAGGGTATTCACAAAATACCTAGCTCCAGTCATTACATTTTGCAGGCAAAGGCATATTCAAATATACCCATACCTGGATGATTGTCTAATTCAGGCAGAAAGCCAGGACATACTGTTAAATCATCTGGCATTTGTAAAGAAATTGCTAACTTCTCTGGGGTACACCATAAATGAAAAGAAATCACATCTTGTACCCTGCCAATAAATTGTATTCCTAGGAGCAAGCTTGAATACAACTTCCTGGATGGTGTTCCTCACGCCAGAGAAACTACTGGCCACAAAGACCTAGCTATCTGCAAGGAAAATACTTCAAGCCCTGGGGTTCATGGCCTCTTGCATTCTACAAATTCCATATGCAAGACTCCATATGAGGAAACTACAATGGTATCTAAAAAGCCTATGGTGTCAACATTCTCAAGATCTAGAATCAATGATTCCAATCATACCTTGTCTACAGATAGAGTTCCTTTGGTGGGCAGAGGCCTGCCACCAAAACAAGGGACTGCAATTCACTCTAGCCCCTGCCGCCCAAACCCTAACAGCAGACATACATCAGACTATGCATGGGGGGCTCACTTGGCAGGGCAGTGCAAATGGAACCCAAGTTAAATGCACCTGCATATCAATCAGAAAGAAATGTTAGCTGTACAGAATACTCTGACAGCCTTCAAGGACCACATTCTTCCAGGACAGTTATTGGTAAAGATGGACAACACCACTGTTATGTGGTACATAAACAAGCAGGGGGGAACTCACTCATACTCTCTCTGCAGACTAGCCATGGCTCTGTGGAACACAACCTTGAGAAACCAAGTGCACCTACAGGATCAATTTTTGCCAGGAAAGCTAAATACACTGGCAGATGAACTAAGCAGAAATCTCATGGACCCACACTAGTGGAAACTGGAACCAAAGATATTCAACATGTTGAGAAACAGATGGGGTAGCCCAGAGATAGACCTGTTTGCTTCTCCCCAGAACTACCAATTGGACAAATTCTGCATAAGGACTCCCCACAAACAAGTTGGGAAAGTGGATGCCCTGTCCTTCAGCTGGAAAAACCTATCAGTTTATGCCTTTTCTCCTCTGCCTCTCCTTTCCAAGGCACTACTAAAGACAAACAGGACAAACCAAGGACAATACTGATTGCACCAGACTGGCCACACCAACACTGGTGCCCCCTCTTGCGCAGTGTGTCATTGCTTGCACTATGACACCTGCCTCAGACCCCTGCCCTGCTGTCCCAGCAGGAGGGCCAGATTCTGCACCCTCAGCTTCAAACCCTGAACCATGCAGCCTGGCTAATTACCTGAACTCTCCGTTACCATTCCTCAGTAAGCAAGTGATGGGTGTCACTCTGGAGGCAAGGAGGCCTAGTACTCAAAAATCCTATGCTGAAAAATGGAAAAGATTCTGTTCCTGGAATCAAACTCGGGGGTTGGGCACAGCGGTTCCCAATTTACGTCAGATTCTTCAATATTTAACTGAGATGCTTCACAAGGGCCTTTCATTTTCCTCCATAAAAATTCATGCCTCAGCCGTTTCAGGTGATTACAATGCAGAACCAGTCTTCTTCTTTCATCCACTGCTGAAGCAATTCCTCAGAGGGGCCAAAACCTTAAGACCACCCAGGAGAGCCCCTACTCCAGTCTGGGACCTTAACTTTGTATTGGAAAAGCTTACTCTACCTCCCTTTGAGCCAGCAGCAAATGCAGAGTTGAAATTCCTTTCTTGGAAAACAGCCTTCCTTCTAGCCATCACCTCAGTAAGAAGGGTGTCCGAATTACAGGCCCTCATGGTAGTGGAGCCTTTCATCATCTTTCATGCGAACAGGGTGTCCCTCAGGACCAATCCCTCCTTTATGCCCAAGGTGGTATCCAGTGTGGCCCTTAATCAATCCATTCATTTGACAACCTTCTTTTCTAATCCACAGAACAAAGGGGAGCGAATACTGCACTCCTTGGACGTGCACAGACAACTTGGATTTTACTTGGATAGGACTAAACCTCTCAGGAAATCTGAACAACTGCTGGTTGCATTTGCTGCAGGGGCAGAGGGGAAGGCTATTTCAAAGCAAACCATTTTTAAGTGGATAGGCCATTGCATTCATTTCTGCTGTAAGCACCGTGGAAAACCTACCCCACAGGGGATAAGACCACATTCAACCAGGGCTGCATCCACCTCTACAGCCTTTCTCAGAGGTGTCCCTACCAGGGACATCCTAGAAGCTGCTACCTGGAGTTATATACATACCTTCACCAAGCATTACCACTTGCCAGTTTTCTCTAAATCTAGAGCTGGCTTTGCCACTGCAGTCTTGCAGGGCCTTATAGCTGGTCCTAATGCTCTCTAATTACCTCCTCCCATCCTTAGCTTTGGGAATCTACCCTAATGTGATGACTGCAACAGTGAAACCCAATGAACATAGTACAGTTGTGTACACTTACCGTAAATGTAGATGTTTGAGTTTATTCACTGTTTCAGTCCTGTTTACCCTCCGTCCAGCCCCCTGACTTCTATTGACTATACTACTATTCTTGTTTACTATGCTAAAAGCTTTTTGGTGTATTTGCTTTTTTGTTGGAGGTGTAACCTTGTATATAATTGCTTCCCATTATGGGGGCACCTGACATCTGGGGCAAGAAAAACGGATGTAATGGCGTTGGCTGCATGCTTTATACCCCTGACTACCTGACGTCATGGAAGATGAGACAGCAACCGACACAGGACCCAAGACTTTGATAATCAGGCCAACTGAGGGCTACTGCAAGCAGATAACCCAAATGTGATTATTGCAACAGTGAGTACACTCGAACATCTACATTTATGGTAAGTGTACACAACTGTACTTTTCTGATACAGCAGGTGCTGAGAAGGGCTGTAGCTTAGGGAGCCAGAGTTTAGTTCCGTGTAATAAACAAAAATATAGTGCTAGAAGGCAGATAACACTGGGGTGGGTGGAGTAGTTTGATTCAGAAGATAATGGATGTTAGAAGAGTAACTACCTTTCTCAGAAAATTCCTTTGTCTTCCTATTCTGCACTGGTGATTGACAGCAGTAGATACAATCTTATCACATGCGATATAAATAGAATAGGGCACTCCAACTGCTTCAGAATGCAGGATTGCTGCGTAGTGTAACTGCAATGCATTCAGCTATGTCTAGAAAGCCACTTTCCTAGAAAGATGGGTCATCAAGCCAAAGCTGATATAAGCATTTTCTTTATGGAACAAATTCACAGCTATGAGTCATGTAGAGAGAGAGATTATTCACGCCCTGCTTTCTGTGTAAACTTAAAAGAGCAGAATTATGTTATTGCACTGAGAACATGACATACTGAAAGTCATTACCTTACTTAAAAATCTTACCAGCCATGCAGGCTTAGTGTTACCATTATGGTTTTTGTAGAAAAATTCCTTAATAGTGAGGTCTATGTTTTACAAGCTCCTGCCATTAAAAAAAAAATAGTACGCAGGAAGTGCTTCATGGAAAGTTCATAGATGTGTAGAGGTAACTACTATGACCACAGGTCAGGAATTTTAAACTGGCTCCTTCCTGAAATATGTCGTCCAAAAGGTATACAGTGTTTTGCCTTTATTATTATGAATGAGCACTTTGTTAATTCATGCCGTTATCCAAAGGAAATACAAATAAGTTGTTCAGGTGGGAGCCGATTCCCCTCTGGTTGAAGTGCTTGTGCTTGTAAATATTGCTTTTAAACAAGTTGGTAATTTTGGCTGTTGGTTACATTTTTCTGCTGTGTTCATTTATTAGGTAATGAGAGAATGCAGTTTCACTTGTCTACAGCCAGTTTCATGACTCGCTTGTTTTTTGTGTTTACTAATTTGACATGTCATAAAGATAAAAGCCTATTTTTACATGTGACACCGAATAAACAGTACAGGACAAACAAGAACTTACACATTCAAGTGTCTTAGACTTGTGTTCACCAGTGAACTTACACATTCAAGTGTCTTAGACTTGTGTTCACCAGTTTACCTCCGCCCTGTTTCCTTCTGACTATGTATAATCTATTTTTGTTTGACCGTGTTTTAGATTAATCTGTTTATGAGTACAATTTATCTAAATTTTTAACATCCATTTGTGTGCATATAGCTGGCTATCTGTTCTGCACAGCCTTTTTCCCCTTAACAGCTGTTACTTTTGTAAAGTGTTTTTTTGCTGATCTTTTGTAAACTCTATTAATGTTTGCTGTCTTTCTTTATTAGAAATGAGCATGTGGCTAATAGATGTGAACTGAGGCATGAGTTAGTTGACTTGTCAGTAGCTGAGTAAATAGGCGGTGTACTTGTAAAGTTTTCAGTTTAAAGCCTGGACAATTTTCAGGCAAGGTTAAGCACATTAATAAGTAAATACAGACAGTGAGTCTATAAGTACGGAGAGCCCTGACTTAATTTTGCTGTCTACAGAGAGGAGGAGGCAAGAGATAAACTGTATTGTAAAATGAAAAAAAAATATTTTAGATTATCAGCAGTTTGTATTTGAAAAATGATGGCACTTCAGAGTGAAAAATAGATATAATTGAATATTAAACCGCTAAACTACAGTAAGTAAATAACGTTTTATTGCCTTCTGTAGCAACCTGAAATAAGTTACTGCATTACTGTGTCAGTTGCTTTACAAGTGGATTCCTTGACTGGCTCTTGCTTAGATATTCTTTCTCTACCAGAATTGAATTCAGCAGTTTTTAATAAAATGCACATTCATGCACGTTCATACATGTGTGTGGATCGCAACAAATGCATGCTGTGAAATAATGTACTTATTAAATAAATACAAGGTTCCCCGAAGCCTTTATCTCCACAGAGCACCTTCCTTCAAACCAAAAAGTATGATAGATTTCAAGCTGCATTATTAAAAGTGTGATGTAGAAATATATTCTTAGTCTTTTTTGTGCTTGTGTACAAGTTTTCTGAGTTGGATAATAAATTGCGTCATCGTGCCTGGTGGCCCATTTGTTTGCCCTTTTGGTTGTTTATTAGTTTTATTATTGGGCATTCTTTTCCCCTATTTTTTTGTTTATATATTCTTAGCCAAGTTACAGTGTACTCGCAATGGCTGCAACTGGCATAAAGCCATTTGTGAAAGGAGACTATTCCTAAACCATCATGAGGGTTGTCTTCTAGACAATGTAAGAATGTAAGAATATTTTTAAGGACTAACATCAGGGCCTCCCCGTTGGTCCTTGACAAAATTAATTCTAGTCAGAATCATATAGTAGAAAAAGATGAAGCATTGCACAAGCCCAGACCTTGAATGGCTAAGTCTTGCTGTACAAACTTTTCAAATACTGCCCCACTCCCGGAGTCACAGTTGAAACAGTAATGTTGTAGCCACCTAGCATGGCATGGGGTACTATTCCACCAAGACTGAGAACCACTTCCCCTTGTGGGATAAACCTTCCTATTGGAGGATTCCTGGCAGCTTCCTTTACTTCTGAGACCTCTACTGACAATGTGGAGGAGTAATAGAAACTGTATCAGCTGCCAAACCCTTAGGTGGAACAAGCTGTGCCCTAAACATGGGGACATCCTTGGTTAGAATGTGATGGGTTTACTGACTTGTTCACATTCCTGGGAATGTGACTTGCTGAGACAAGGATGCCACTGTTTATGGCCAGTGCCACGTAAGTATCACTTTCCTGCACTGGAGGTATAACATTGTGCCTCCTTGCTTGTTTAGATATCACAGTTACTAGTCTGGATGAAAACAAGCCTCAAAAATAGCTGTTTCTGTAAGGCCAACAGAGCCTGGAGCAGGGCTTTGAACAAGACATGGTTGATGTAAAGCCTCTTCTTTCTGGAAGGAACCACATTTGTTTCATTATGCAGGAACCTAAGTGGCCTCCACAGCCCTTAAGCAAAATATCAGTCAGAAGGATATGTGATGGACTTTGCCTCAGAATGGGAAGACCCAGCAGTACAATAAACTCTCAATTAACCAGAAGTCAAGCAACTAGCACTCTCAAACAACCAGAAAAATAAGTGAAGAAATACAGTACAATTTTCATGTGTTGCACTTGTTTCCCCCCGCAGAAGCATACCTTATGTTTTTAGAGTTTGAGTTTTAAAAAGGAAGATAGGAATAAATTCCCTCTCTCTCCAACCTAAGAACAAGTCAAACCAAACAAATAGTATAGGGTACAGTATTAGTTAGGTCTATTTTTAATAGTGACTCTCAAGCAACCAGAAACTACTGTTATCTGGCATCTACTAATCCCCATGGGTGCCGGTTAACTGAGAGTTTACTGTATATTGGTGGGGGTTAACTACCACTGCATGCCCAGTGACAGTAGTCTGATGTCAGTAGGTCCCAGTGGCAGGAGTCTGATATCACCAGGGCCCAGTAGTAGGGGTCTAATAACACAGTGACCAGCGATAGTGGTCTGAAATCAACAGGGCCCACAGATAATGGTCCAATATCAGCAGGACCCATAGACAGCTGGTTTTGACATCAACAGGGCCCAATGATGGGAGTTTGTCAGCAGTAGGCCTGAGCATGTTTATTTATCCTTTGTTGACCAGGTTAGTCCCACTATGCTAGTAGCCTCTTTTTGTGGGAAATCCCCAAGTTGGTATTTATACTACTAGAAGAAATTTGACCAGAGCATTAGGAACTTTCCCTGGTCTTTTTGATAGGTGCTGTGGGATCTTTTATGGTGGCTTAGTAGCCACAGACAGCTCACGGTTCACTACAAAACCTGCATCCATGATGTGCTGCTTTTCTTTATCAATGCAGGCTCCAGGAATTCATCCTGTGTCCATCAATGCAGGCTCCAGGAATTCATCCTGTGTCCACCAATTCAATGCTGGCTCCAGGAATTCATCCTGTGTCCATCAGTGCAGGCTCCAGGAATTCATCCTGTGTCCATCAATGCTGGCTCCAGGAATTCATCCTGTCTCCATCAGTGCAAGCTCCAGGAATTCATCCTGTCTCCATCAATGCAGGCTCCAGGAATTCATCCTGTGTCCATCAATGCAGGCTCCAGGAATTCATCCTGTGTCCATCAATGCAGGTCCCAGGAATTCATCCTGTGTCCATCAATGCAGGTCCCAGGAATTCATCCTGTGTCCATCAATGCAGGTCCCAGGAATTCATCCTGTGTCCATCAATGCAGGTCCCAGGAATTCATCCTGTGTCCATTAATGCAGGCCCCAGGAATTCACCCTGTGTCCATCAATGCAGGCCCCAGGAATTCACCCTGTGTCCATCAATGCAGGCTCCAGGAATTCACCCTGTGTCCATCAATGCAGGCTCCAGGAATTCACCCTGTGTCCATCAATGCAGGCTCCAGGAATTCACCCTGTGTCCATCAATGCAGGCTCCAGGAATTCACCCTGTGTCCATCAATGTAGGCTCCAGGAATTCACCCTGTGTCCATCAGTGTAGGCTCCAGGAATTCACCCTGTGTCCATCAGTGTAGGCTCCAGGAATTCACCCTGTGTCCATCAATGCAGGCTCCAGGAATTCATCCTGTGTCCATCAATGCAGGCTTCAGGAATTCATCCTGTGTCCAGAAGCTGTTGGCTGTATCACAACCTTGCTGTCGGTATGCGACAGGTAACCTGGTTTCTTCCAGTAGGACAGCAGTTCAAACACCATAACTGTCCCTTGGAAAGGCCATATTTCCCGCTGATGATGTCTTGCCAGAGTATTACCCTGTGCTATGTCTGTTCTGACCATGTGCTCAGTAGTAATCTGCAAAATTGCAGATATTTAAAGTGATCAATGACCAGAGACCCTCTGACTGTTCTAGAAATTTGTGCCTTTTTGTGCCACCATTTAATTTCTGGAAAACAGGTTAAAGTAATGTCACTAACCTATTTACTTGGATGCTGAACTACACTGCTGTCCCTTGAAAAGTTCTGGAATAGTCCTATTAGTCAGTGTTAAGTGGAATCAAATAGACTGATTTGGACAGAGTGAAACAAATAATATCTCTTCCCTGGGATAGAAGCGTAACACAAGTTATGGTTTACCTCAGTTGATGTTAATACCTCATCTATACAACTGTACCTAAAATAAACCAGTTACAAAGCTTTTATAATTAAATACGTTGGTTTACACAAAATGTTATTTAATTACTGCATTGTACAAATGTACAGCTTTAGTACACTTCACAAGAAATGCAAACAGTGCTACATTGACAGAGGTCTGCAAACACAAAAAGTAATGAGGGCTATTCATTTTATTTATCCTTTAATGAGTAGGCAAAGTCTGTTGTCTTAGTAAACAAAGCATACATAATGGAGAGAGAGAGAGAGGTTCAAGGCAGATGGAAAAGACAGAAGGCTATTACATTTCCGAATAAGACTGGGGAAAAGTTTGGGAGCAGCACAGAAATTAAGAAAATAGGTTAATATCAGTGGCCAACATATCAGAATAATCCGTAGATGATATTTCATAGTACGTGTCTAATTTTACCCAGCAATGTTATTTGTTAGTCTCAAAAATGTCAAGGTAGACCTTTAGTTTGGTAAAACGGGTACCTGTTATTCTGAACAACTTGTCAACTGAACAGAAGTTATTACAACAAGGCATCTCATACCAACTGACTTTAGCTTTTTAAAGCAGTGCATTGCATTATGGGATACTTACAGTGTAAAATGGCAATCCATTACTGTAGTTTTAAAGTGGCAATGGCTGTATTATACATTTACAATATATACAAACACCATGGCAGTTTTATTTCACTTATCACATCTCCCACTGTAAGAGAAAAATGTACCCTACATTTAAAAGTATAGGCTGATCTTAATTCTATATATGCTTTAATGAATATGAACAATAAAATTATTTATGAAAGCTTTGGAAATATATTACCAACTAAAGCTTGTAGTATTACTTAACTGTACTTGTGAGTGTATCACAGCTCTTGAAGCAATTTGGTATTTGAACTTCTCAACCACTCCTTGTCATTTGAACACAGACAGAACTGGAACTAGAACCTACAGAAAGAAAACTTAAGAGATGGAGCATTAAAGCATGTGTTAGAATTTTTTACAGGTACTAGACAAAATAGAGTCAACAGGCTAGGTAAAAGTCAAACTTTATTGCTTAGAGTGGGCAGCACACGGTCTGTCACTATGAATAGATAAGCTTCAGCTTCCACCCTTGTCTTGGGTGCTCGGTTATGGTAGATCTTTTGTTGGTACAGGTACTGCGTTATTATTCATTGATTTGGTTATTCGCAGCTCAGAAAGAATCTGCTTATTCCGTGAGACGCTCTTTTCGTGTTGACATTCATCAGGCACTAATTGGACCATCTTTTTTTTCCTAACACCTTTATTGAATTATCATTTAAGACATTTGGAAACCTACATTTATATAAAAAAACAAACCTTATTTACATGCTTCTAGTTACAAATGTTATGCAGTACTTATTTGTTTGTATAACTATTGTCAGTCCAACATTACATAAATTGTAGAATTCCTGCCTTTCCTTAAACGTCACCCCTCCTCCTGCTCCTGAACATTATTGTGCATGTGTTGTTCCCACAATTTCCATTTTTTATGTAACTTGCTCCTACCCTTTTCTAAAGATCACACTTCAAGTTCTTTTACCTCTGTTACAATATTCAGTACTTCAGATGCAGTTGGTTTAGACTTTGATTTCCATTTTCTAGTAATTGCTTTTTGGCAGCCACCAGAATTAAAGTTATGTCTAGGCAATTCGGATCTTGTATCACAGATCAAAAAAATAATTTCCTTAGTTACACCGATTTGCTCACCCAATATTTTTGACAGAGTACTCTGTAAATTTCAGCAATTCATTATGCTCCAAAAATATATGTTCTCAGTTACCTCTTTCTTCCCCATCATACCTCCAACATTTGCTTTCTCTTTGGGATCTGCTTGACATATACGAATACCTATGCAAACCCATCAAAGCAAAAAATCGTAAATCTTGTAGACTTTGTTGCATACGTGGGAGATATACATGTGTCCTCCTATTGTTTCCTTGAGAGTTGCTTATCCACTCTTTTCTAAGCTGTGATTCTTATAGTTATGAAGTTTTCTCTTTGCCCTACTAATTATCCTATTTAACAGCAGTTTCTGTTTTAGATTCAACTAAAACATCTACAGCAGATCTTTCACTTAAGATTCCCTTTTTCCTTTCTCTTTGCCTATGCTCTGATATCAGTCCCTGGTAGGAAGTCGGTCTCTAGCCTGCAGTCCAAATATCTTCTTGGTATCTTCCCATTCTGTTACCTTTTCCTCTCTAGTTATCTGCTCCCAATACCTTGGTTCATTTGCTAGTTTTCTCCAGTAATTTCCAGGCCCTCTTGCCTGTTCTATGTGCCCCCGATTACATTCACCTTGTTGGGGAAAATATCCTTTCTCCATTCTCATTTTGGCGTAGTTAGAATATTTTCTGCTACTTTGTGAATGTAGTATTCTGTATAGCTGTTATTCTACATCCAAAATCTCGATCTCTTCTTATTTTTTGAATTCCAACCCCCCCATTCCGTTTCATCATCACTCCTTTCCACTTTGAATTATAGCTTTCTGCTTATGTTATGTTTGAGTCTCAACTATGTAGTTGTAAAAGATCCCTTCAAAGCAAGTAGTCCTAAACCACTTTGTTCTTTTGGAAGGATCATCTTATCTCACTGGACCCTTGCCATCCTCCCCTCCCGAATAAATTCCTGAGATATTGTCTTTTGTTTGCAATGTGTAGGATTGTGGTTCAGTAGTCTTCTGCACTGCAATACCTGTTTTGAATAACTTTCCCCATCTAACTTTAAGCAGACTGCTTTGACTGGTTGAAAAGTAGGTAGTGGAGGTACAGAGTCGCACTAATTGTAAAGCTTTTTGTATGACGATTTGGCTTTTTGGTCATTTTGTTTCACTATGTTGTAAATAAGTTTAGGTCAAGTTTTGATTCTGATTTTTGCATGTCTGTCTGTATTTCTCTTTCAAACATTAAATGCAAAGGACTTAACTGTGGTTTTATTATGTGGAGTGGCTCAGTGTGTCATAAGCATTTTAAGAGGGACTGTAGTTTTCTGGCTGTTTGTAGTGGTCTGTCTGAGTCACTGTGTGCCTGTGGATAGTGAAGGCTTGACATAGCATGTGTGAAACCAGAGTCTGTGATAAACTGTTGGAACTGTCTTGATATAAACTGCCTACCCTTCTCTGTAACAAGTTCAATAGGTAGACTATACCGCAAGAGTATTGTTTTGAACTTGGCTGTGATTTGTTAATTAGACATGGTTGTTGCACAGATTATGTGTATGTCACGAGATTAATAGTCTACAACTTTGAGGTTGTTTTTGCCTTGAAACTCAGACAATTCAGCGACTGTCTCTTGGAATGGACCTTGAAGTGACGGTGTTTGCATAGGTCGCTCTTGTCTCTGTTATGTTTATGCCAAATACAGAACTGAAACCTGTATACCAAGTTCATGACACTGTGATTGAAATTTGGCCATCACACTGACATTTTTGGCTCTTTCTCAACACCCTGATGGCCTTTATGTATTTGGTGCTTATTATGGTGAAGGTTCTACAGTTATGGCTTAATGTAGCAACAAACCATTTTTTGCAAACTGGGCTCTGATTGTATGATACTTAAGCATGAGCTCTTTGGTTTGCATGCCATGATTTGGCACTCTATGTTGCGACTTTCAGTTATTTTGAGTAGCTTGCTTAAGCTTGTCTAGTCTCTTAGTGGTCCCAGGTCAAGACAGCATCACGGTCTGTGTTTGCCATGTACAAAAATTTGGGATAACACATGGACAGCAACTAGTTGTTTTCCAGGCACATGACTTGCTCTGGCATTGAACCTCCTTAGTTTTTTTTTTTACACCTCAGTGGCACTTTAATTAGCTTACATGAATTGATTAGCTGAGGCAATAGTTTTATTGTCAGTTTGGAGTTGGAAACTCTAGAGCCCTTGTAGATATCTGGAGAATCTCTCACATGCCTACAATAGCAAGGCATCCTTTTTTGATTTGCAAATAACTTTATTTCAATATCCATTAACATTCTAGAGCAGTAGGTAACAGGATATAGCACTTGTTCTTCCATTTGGACTAATGCTGCACCGTGACTATAGCTGTCCTCTGCACTCACTGTTTGTTTAGTGACATAATACGCTAGCGCTGGAGCTGTTATAAGCTTTTCTTTTACTTTTCTAAATGCTTAGGCTTGAGCACTTCCCTGTGATCAAGGTGCATCTTTTTTTTTTTTGTTAAACAAACCTACTAAAGGCAAAGCAGAACTGGGAGATCTGGTTTAAACTTGCCCAAGTAATTATTCATGCCTAGGGCTTGTGTTAGCTTAGTCGCACAGGATGGATTTTGTAACTTGTCTATTAATATGCACCCTGCTTTCATCCAGACTGATCCTGCTAAGCTGCTAAGTGTCTTTATGTGGACAAAAAAAAATGTCATCCATTACAAAAAAAAAAAAAAAAAAAAAAAAACACCTTCTAGCCAGTTCAGTAAATTGGCCATCTTACTCTGAAAGGATGCTGCTGTTATACAAAAATGCAGCTATCTGAAACAGAACTTTATTTTTTGAGTAATGAGAGTTGTCGGCTTTAAGCCTTCCCTGTCTAACAGTATTTACTTCTGGCTAGAATTACACAATGAGTTTCTTCTTCAGCAACTTATAATTACCCGTAAGATCTTATATCATCCAATAAACTCTCCCATACTCTGTAACATTATCATACCTTATAAAAATCTTACAACACTGCGTTCAGCAAGCAAGTTACTAGTAGCCTCCATTAAATCCAACAGTAAATCTGGGGACTGCCTGTTTACTAACTTTGTTGGAACCAGCTGGAACAAACTTCCATCTGATCTTACATCACTTACATCAACACCCCTTTTTAAGAAACAACTAAGAACTTTCCTTCTGTCCCAGTGGCTATGCCCTTGTACTAATCCTGACTGACCTGCTTTTCTTTCTTGACTATCACCTCTGTCCTTATTACTCTTACCAATTTCCTTTGTACCTTTTGGTATCACCCTGCAAGTTTCTGACTTTTTCTAGTAACAAAAAGTACTTAAAGTCTTTGTTTCAATAAAATACTACTATTGCCTTTTTCCTTGCCAGCTCTGATTCATCTGTTATGCTCTTCTCGGAGGGCGTTCAGCTAACAACGTAACAGACATGCCCCTTTGTATCTCCTTATTCTACCTCAGTGATATCCTGTTGTCATTTTGCTTGTTTAAGAAGTTTTTAGGCTAAACAAATTGTCAAATTTGGTTCTCAATGGAAATGTCTTGTATTCTTTCTCACCTGGCTACACTATGTATTGGAGCTATTTCTCCAATTTGTTGCTAATATATTGTGTTTTTTTGCTTAATTTAGATTCAATTTAGCATTTTGAAAACTTAATTATATTTTAGCTATGTAATTTTGGAGCTTTTCTCCCCGGGCCTCTACTGAAAATGGACATGTATCCAGTTGGACTAGCCCAGTCAACAAATGTAAAATAAATAAAAATAAATAAAGTAATACTTGAACCCACTGGAAGCATCTAGCATGGAAAACACTGTAACATTAAAAATCTTTGCTGCTATGTCTTCTGGTACAGATAAAATGAACCTTTTATTCCCAACAGCGTCATTGAACTTTTTAAATCAACACATTTTCATACTCAACCATTCTTTTTAATTACCGGGACCATGAGAGCACACCATTCAGATAGTTTGGTCATGCTCAAATCAAGGCTACTGTAGACAGTATGGGAAATGTCTTCCTCATGGCTGTGGTCTAGACATATGGAACAGCATTTGGTTTTAGCCTAATTTTTACTGTTTCTCAATCCAGCATGCTTCTTATCAAACACATCTATATTGACTTAATTTGTTCTGGCACTTAAACCCATCTCACATTCCTAGCTCTGCTGAGCAGATTATTTAAGTATGGAGCATCCAGCACACAAACCCAAACCTTAAATCTGTGCGCCTTTCATTCAGGCATTAGTTAAAGTGTACCAATGTGATTGAGTTTGTCTGCAAGGCAAGAAATTTTTGTTTCCGTGTCATGTAGCAGTGGGCTCTTCCAAGAAACTTTTGTATACAGCAAGTGATACTACAGTAGCATATTCCAGTAAATCAGTGTTGAAGGTCTCTTGAGTTCCTTAACTTTCCAGTTTGCTTCGTCATCAGACACAGTAGTGACTGAGTCTAGGAAAAATGCTTTTTGCACATTATTTTCAGTTTCATTTTTAGAAGCAACCTCTTTTGTCTGTTTTAGAAACCGTAAAATGGCCCAGTCTGTTGCGACACCTACTGTCACTTGTCACACTCAGCTCTGACTCATTAAAGTAATCGTCACTCCTTGTCCGTTTGCCCAGCTTATGTTCATGCTGCTTGTACTGCATTCATTTAGTCTGACCAGAATTATACCTCCTTTTAAACTTAAATTAACTTTGTGTTTATCTCACACACACAAAGTTTGCTATGTTTAAATTAGCATTTTGCCTTCTCAGTAATTCTGTCTCTCTCTGGTGATTTATATCATCTTCTCCAAAGTTAGTCACTACAAACTATAACTTTTGAGACCGTTCCACATCAGTCATCACTGTCACAGGTATATGTCTTACTTGTTTTTTTATAGGTTCATAGGTGTGTACTAGGCTAATGGCCCTGGAGCCTTTACAGTCCTAGCCCATAGAAGTGCCCTAGCATCGTGCCACCTGACGTTAGTTCCCAGTGCTACTAGTGATTCCCGGGGTGAACTTTCTATTTCCCATCCACTCATCAAGATTTCTCTTGAAGGGGGCCAGTGAGGTACTCTGCTTGACATGTATGAGAAGTCTGTTCCAGAGCATGGGCAGTCTTTGGGTTATGAACCTGCTCCTCCAACATGTTCTGTCGATTGTGGTAATGAGGTTGAGGTCTCTTGAGCATGTGGTGTGGAGGGATTAGGATTTCTTTAGATGTAGCATTTCTAACAGAGCTGCGTCAGACATGGCTTTGTAAGTCAAGCAGAGATCTCCTCTTAGTAGACGATATGAGGCAGAGAATAGCTGGAGTTCTTTTGAGTCTATTCATGTAGGACATGCGTTTAAGGCCTAGGATCATCTTTGTGAGGTACTTTTGTGGCCTTTCCAGCTGTTGCATGTGTCTAGTGAGGTACATGACAAATGGGGCATTATACTCAATAACTGGCCTTAATGAGGGAAAAGTATAGAGAGATGATGACATCTTTCTTCCTGGATACAGAACCCTTGGTAATGAGATGTGCCACATGGTTTACCTTTACAAAGCCGAATCACAGTGGTGCGATTGCTCGTATGAGCGAATCGTAACCATGAAAGTGAAAATGGCAACAGTTTGTAATGTTCGAAAATCAGCAAATCAAAAAGCAGATTTGCTGATTTTAGAACATTAATGTCGAAAAAAATGTAATAAGGTTTAAAGCAGGGGGCTGCACCCAGCACCCCCCCACTTTAATACTCTAACTCTGAGATCGCACTACAGTGGGGAAAGGGACCATTTCCCAATCCCCACTATAGGGTAATCTGCCCCAAAATGCTGAATGTGCAGTGAGCGAATGTCACTGTGCATTCGTTCATTGCACATTCAGACCTTTTTCCGTTCAGCGTTTGCAAACTTTGCAAACTGCCGTTTGGAAAATTGCTGTTCGCCCTTGTGCAATACGTGTAAATGAAGGTAAACCATGCCACATAGAAGGACATTCTGACCACAGTGGCAATGGGGTGGTTGAAGCAGAGGTTACTGTCAACCTGTGTCCCTAGATCTCTTATCACACCTTCAGTGTTCAGTGGGCTCCCATTGATGTGGTAATTAGTAGGAACTGAGTTTTTCCCAAAGGGGATGACTATGCATTTTTTTGGCATTAAGCTTAAGGCCATGGTTTCGACACCAGTCATTGGTCTCAGTGAGCCCTTTCTGTAGGATGTCTACATCACTTTTGAAGTTAGTAATGGCTCCCAGCTTGCAGTCATCTGCGAACTTGGTCAGCCAGAGTCTCTCTGTGTTGGCCTGGACTTCTAAAAAGTAGATGGGACTTCTGAGAAGTAGATGCCAAACAAGAGAGGACCCAGGACTGATCCCTGTGAGACTCCACTCATGACTGGTCGGCAGTCTGACTTGGAGTCTGCTTTTTTCACTCTGTGAATTCTATCTGTGAGACAATTTGCAACTCATCTAGTGATATAGGGGTTGATGCCTAGTTTGGTGAGTTTATCAATAATTCCTGAGTGGGGAATGGTATCAAGGGCCTTGGCCAGATCAAGGTAGGCTGTATGAACTGCCTTGCCCTCATCCACAGCTCTTGTGACTGACTCAAAGAAGTCAACCAGGTTGAGCAGGCACGATCTACCTTTTGCAAAACCAAATTGCGTGGGATCTAGAGTTTAGAGATTCCCTATATCCTTGTTAATTAGGTCCATGATGATGCACTCCATAGCTTTACATATCAGACTTGTCAGGCTAATGGGACGATAATTCCCAGGGTCTATAGTCGCTCCCTCTTTATGGAGAGGGATGACTGTAGCAGTGCTCCATTCAGTAGGGACAAAACGTGAGGTGAGGCTGTGATTGAACAGGGTGCACAGATGTGGTGCCAGTTCACTTTGTAGTTCATATAGAACACATCCGGGGATATTGTCAGGTTCCATGGAAGCTGTATTCTTGGCCTTGGACAATGCAGCTTAACCTGTGCTGTAGTAATGCTGGCCGCCTGGCATTCCTCCGGTATTGTGATTAGTCCTTTAGGGGGTGGAGAGAGGGGTAAAGTTGGCATTGAATCTGTCAGCCAGTATGTTGGCAATATCTGTTGGCTCAGTATAGGAGGTACCATTGTGCAGTAACTCAGAGCAAATATGGGTATTGCTGTGGAGATTCTTGATGTAACTATAGAAGGCTTTGTGATTTTATTTTAGTGTCTGCCACAATTCTGCCCTCATAGCTGGCTTTAGAGGTTTTGATAAGGGATCTCAACTTTTTGTTGAGGCTAATAAGGGAGTTTTTCCAGTTTTGGGACTTCACCTTTTTCTGCAACAGTTTCTTCCTTCTGTTGTAGAGTTTATTAATAACAGGGGACCATCAGATTGGCTTCCTTTTTTTGGAGGAGAGTGTCTTGGTTCTGTTGGGTATGGCTAGTTCCATGCATTTATGTATGTGTTCGTATAGTGTATTGGTGTATGAGTCAGCAGTCGTGCATCTATTTTCCATTGACATGGGTGCCGTGAAGTTAGCCACCTCTGTTTTTAGGAGCCCAAAGTCAGCTTTGGAGAAGTTTTTCAAGGGGATTACCTTTGCAGGGGAGTGGATGAGATGTTGAATTCCGTGGTGATTAGTTTGTAGTCTGATCTAACCAATGAGGAATTGACTATTGGTGTAGAGCAATTGTTGCCCATGTTAGTAATAACCAGGTCAAGGATGTTGCTTCCTCTAGTGGATGTAAGAATGAGCTGGTCCAGGGCATTGGAATTGAGGAATTCCAGGAAGCGTTGGGACAGTGTATTGGTGTATGGAGGGGTAGTTGAAGTCACTTAGTCTGAGACTGCTGAATTGGACCCTAATAGTTTCCAGGGTGCTTAGGAACATGGAGTGAAAGTCTTGGGACATGGTTGGGAGCATATAGCAGGCTACGACCTGAATTGCCATCTTACCCAATGTTAGTTGTACCTGAAGTATCTCAGGTGCATTATGCTGGGCTACTAGTCTGGCGGTGTGCATATCCTTTATGAATATGGAGACACTACTGCCTTTGGAGCTTCGGTCCATGTTCTGAGGCCGAAAGGTGTGGAATGAGTTATAGCCTGGTAGTGCAGGGTTGCTTTCTGTTGCTTTAAACCAGGTCTCCATTACAGCATAAATATGTTCTCCATTTGGAGGAGTGCTTTGAGCAAGTACATCTTGAGGTTTAGACTTCTAGCATTGAACAGCATGACCCTAAAATTGCATTTATTTATAGCTGTTATTGTGGTAATTTGGTCTTTGGAACATCGCCTAAAAAAGGCACTATAGGGGTGAACTTTTATGCCACTAAAACCCACAATTTTCAGCCAGTTCATACGGTCATCTCACAACAGCCTTAACACATTCACCCTTAGCTGCGGAAGCATGCCCTTTCATGCATTATTTCTTTTTGACACAAAATGATTAACTGAATTTACTAATTACCGACTCATTATTGGCCTCTAATACACGACCCGTAGAGTGCAATAAGGTATTTGTACGGCTTTCTTTTGTTTGCTTATCTAATGTGGTCGCCACATGAAATCATGTGAGCCTCTTTTTCCATGACGTCCATACTGTTTTGAGAAGCTACTCCGCTCTGATGCATTCAGTTTCATTATCATCAAAGAAATTTGGGCATGCTGGTCTGAGTGGTTTAAATGTGGTAAAATGACTTTTCAAAGTAAAACTGCTTTTTAATCAGTGAAGTATTCAGCCCTAAGCTTGGTGGATTCTTTGTGGTTGGTTTAGCGCAATTTTGTAACTTGCAGTTTTTTCTGTTTTTGTTCATTGAAAAGTTCCTGTTTTTGACCCATTTTATAGTGCATACCTGTGGTTACCCAGTAATGTGCATTGGTACTCTTAGAAATGTCAGAATATACTATCTGTGAAGTCAAACAAATAACTTTTTCCGAACATGTTGGCAGTTAAACAAAAGTAATGTTAACACTCCAGGCATCGTACACTAACTGACACAAAGTTAGAATTCCAATGCATTATGGGATATGCACAGTGTTAACTAACAATACCTTGTAAGAGTTTTAAAGTGACAACGGCTGTGTTACATATTCACAATATATAGAAACACTATAGCAACTTTATTCTCCTTATCATCATGTGATAGCTTTTCTGGTGTCGGCGTCAGGTATCTGGAGAAGGCCATAAATTAGAATACCTGCTGGAGATGTAAACAGTCTGGGACTGACTTTTTATACTTTTTTATTTAGGAAATGGATGAGAGTAAAACATATTAGTGGTTGTAGTTTAATAAAGCATGGCGCTGAATGTTCCATATGAAAATGATAATGTCTAAAGAAGACTGTGTATTTTGAGTAAGATGTAATCAATAAAATGTGTCTGATAAACTGATTCCAGGTAAATTAAGATATTAGCAATCATAGTAAAGAAACTACTAGCCAGCGAATGGAAAACGAGCACGTCTGATAAATATGGAAGCTTGAAAACAACCATAATAATTATCACAGAGAATTTTAAATGCCATTAAGAAAAACAGAACAAATCTCCAGAACAAGCATGAAAGAGGAAGTTTGCTTTTTTCACTGTCATTCAAAAAGCCATAGTCATTATATTATGTAAGCAACATATTTGTAAGGCAATGAGCAAATTATACTTTTATTCTACCTGTAATAATTCTAGCATTAGTAAACGAGCCATAATTTTTAGATAGCTGTGAGTGTTCATGTGATGTACAATGTTATTTTCTGTTCATGTTTTTTATTCAGTGACAAAATTAAGTCAACAATAAAAACACAGAATAGACAACACGTATGACGATACAACAGTAAAAGCCATATTTTCAGTGTACTTTGAATAGATGCTATATTCAAGTTATAATTAATAGTGTGTCTTTGTGATGTTGGCATTTTAAAAGGAATTACCCATGGTGCATAGCCATAGCGTGATCTTTAACTTGCTGTCTAATCTTTCTGAAAGAACTTGTTCCTAATACTCTCCTGTTAGAGCACCTTCTGTAACAGGCCAGACAGTTAGTGTAAGGCAGATGTGCACTCTCTTAGTCCACTGTTTTCTCCAGTAAAATCTAGGACACTTTCAATTGAACAGGCAGATTAAGGAAGTTACCACCGTGAAAACTGGAGAGGACTTGTGTGTTTTCTTTCTGCTTTGCCTTCCAACCATCAATCCCATCCTTCTTCTGCTTGCTCATTCCACAATGCACATACTGAGCGGAAAGGGTGTCTTTACCCATTCATTGTTCCCAGTGGCTTGCTGAATATGAGCACCAAATCCAGGTAGTCACAGAGTATTTACTGTATGCCATAAACCAAAAACCATATGGCAACTGATGGAAATGGCCAGAATACCTGCCACTCGAACATGTACATAACTGTGCACTCCTGACTGACTACAGTGTGCATATCTTGGTATGCACACTTCTGAGACAGCCCCAAAGCCACTGGTGAGTTTACTGTGTTGCCCACAATAGAGAATCTGGCTAGGCTCATGACTACAATTCTGAGATGTGAAAGTGTGAGCCCCAGAACTATGAAAAAAGTCAGGAAGGTTGGAAAAAGTAGTGGTGCTCCACACATCTCAGAGAAGACAGACAGATGGCCGTTGTTTAATATTCCAAGACTCATAACTGCAAACACCAGAATGGCAAGACTAAATGACTTGTATATATATTAAGTCTAAGGTAGTGGTTTTGTGGAATATTGCCTTTTTTCAAGGTATAGCAATCTTTAGTTGGTATGCAGTGGCAGCTGGTGACTTCAAATCAAAGGGGGGGCTGCAGGAGACAGCTGAATGGGTGGGGTCAATGGGAAGGGGTGTGGCCAACCAGAAATGGGAGGGGCTATGCTCAAAACCACAAAAACTAACTAAATAAACTGCCCTGGGTGCCAAACCATCATTATGAGAGTCCAATCAAGACAAAATGAAGTGTAAAAGAATAAAAAATAGTTCAATGCATTGGCTGTATAACAGCTTACTTAATATCTAGATGGAAACAAAAAGGTTGTGAGGCATGAAAAAATAAATTACTTTTTAAACACATTAATGGAATGCCAGT
This sequence comes from Protopterus annectens, assembly GCF_019279795.1. Lineage (NCBI taxonomy): Eukaryota > Metazoa > Chordata > Ceratodontiformes > Protopteridae > Protopterus > Protopterus annectens. Next base: position 58,740,635 of record NC_056748.1, on the reverse strand, counting down.
CAAAATCAAGTATCAGAAAAACAAGCAGCACTCTACTCAAACCACTTCTTGCACTGTAGTTCTAATTATAATTTATATTCAGCTTTATTAAAGTACCAAGTAACATGCTGAAGGTAGAAATCTCTGATGCCCCCACTTGTAAAAATGTTTCTTATCCAAAAAAAGACCTGCTGCCTGACACCTATCTACTTATTTCATGGAGAAAACATGATCAAAGTAAAAAATGAAAAGCAAACAAGAAATAAGCTCAAGATACATTGCTTAAAAAGATTACTGTACAGGTTATGGACCACACGACTGGCATTCTGTTTTGTTTACAGGTAAAGCCTGCAGAGATGACTGGAAGTCTCCCAAGTGTAGTGAGCTTCTTAAAATAATGTAATCCTGTCCTTTATTACAGATACTGTCATATGCATTTCAATACCCAAGGCTTATACATTATCTAGTTAAGTATTCTCTACATTTCAACAAAAGAAAGGCTTTCAATGTGGCAATTCTTTAACAGTATGCTTATTAAAGCTTACTTGCATCTTACGATCTCAGCCAAGCTTACCTGATGGTCATTAAAGTATTGCTACTTAAACACAGAGCAACAGGCGCTTTGAGTAATAAGCATAAATCAACAGTACAAAAAATGACAGAAACCAGACCATTCTGCAAAAATCAAGGACAGATGAAAAGCCACTCTAGCACTTGTGTCTACCTTGGATGGGGGGGGGGGGGTACTCTGCACATTTACACTGCATAACTACTCCTTGCCTTGCTTGGACACATCCAGAGTCACTACATAGGGGAGTGGGGTGCAACAAGTATGTCACAATTTGAAATGTCTCTGGCTGACTGCGATGGCCATGACACATGTCATACCACTCAAACCTCAGAGCAAGAAATCTGGACAAAGTCATACAAAGAAGTGGGACAAAGGCCCAAAAATAAGGACAATTTTTAAATATTGCTCTTATGAACTTAAAAAGATAATAGAATAGGTCTTGCATTAGTATGAATTTTCTGAATGGTATGAAATCTGAAACTCAAATGTCTGTCATTATTTTCTAACTTCAGTCTTTAATGATTTGTCACTAATTTGCCAAAAAACCCCCACAATTTTATGAAAAATGGACCAAAAATGTGATGTAAAAATATAAAATAGCCACACGATACAGCTGGGAACCTGTCAAAGAAGGGACACTTTAATATTAGTACTGCTAACTTGAGCAGCTGACAAAATAAAAGAATCTACATGCATTTCTGAACTAAAAGTAATCTTTAACTCTGATTATTACAGTTATTTCTTAATTGTAAACCTTCCATGTTTTCTTCCAAAATTGCTATTTTGCGGAGGGATTATTAGGGGGAAGAGCAACATTTTGAGCCCAAATCAGGGACAGTTGAGAGGTTTGGCTATGCCTAATTCTATAAAGCAATTTATTTGCATGTACCTCTCAACCTGTTAATGCAATAAATCTGGACAAGGCCAAATATATTGGGGGAACATATAAACAGTACTAAAAATTGCTCTTGTGTAAAGTGAGACAGTTGATAGAACAACAGGTCTTACTTTTGCATGCATTTTTCTGAAGGTTATGAAGTCTGAAACTCAGTGTGTCATTATTTAGTGACTTAATTCCTAAATGATTTGCCAGAAAACCACAAATTTTATGAGGAACAAACCAAAAATAAGAAGCAAAAATCTATTCATTCTTTGAAAATCTGGACAGTTGGGAGGTATAGTTCAGCTGGGGCTGTCTTTAAGTTTGCTGCCCTTCCCCCTCACAAAATCATGGTCGAATGGAGCCTCCCCCTGCAGCAATTCCAATGATCCATTACTTGGCTATTTCACTCCATTTACCATAAACACTAATGTGCATACTGATTTACTTCTATGATGATTTGGACTTCATCTGAAAGTTTTATTTTTGCATTTTACAGCACAAACACTAAGACATCTGCTAAACAAACTTTGCATTAAAACTTCTCTGCCCTTGAAACTCACATTCATTGAAACAGCATTGAAACCCACATTCAAAGAAAATACATTTTACCAGTGGCAGATAGATTAATTCTGGGCTGTTTTCAAATCATAGGCCCTTTGCATACGAAACATACATGTGCTCTTTGATACACCTTCCTATTATTTTGAACATTTTTCCAGTAAACTATGAAACAAAACGCATGCACCAATAATGACAAAACTGCCCAATTCAGAACATCGTTCCAGTAAACAATGAAACAAAATGCATGCACCCATAATGACAAAACTGCCCAGTTCAGAACATTTCCATCATAAAAGTCTACTCAAACTTCTACAGTCCACCATTATCAGTAAATATGCACAATTCTACAGTCCACCATTATCAGTAAATATGCACAATTCTACAGTCCACCATTATCAGTAAATATGCACAATTCTACAGTCCACCATTATCAGTAAATATGCACAATTTTGCAGTCCACCATTATCAGTAAATATGCACAATCTCTGAAGAAGTAAAAAAGTCATCTAAATAATTCCACATTAAATAAATCTGTAACTAATGAAGAGGTTGCTGCTAGCAAACACCTTTATATTTCATGGTTTCATCAAAAAATAAAGTGTCTGATGCCCCTGAGGAATAAATTGCCTGTATTACATTAAAAATGATAAGCTAGTAATATTGCAATAGGAAATGTATGGCAAACTGATGACAGGCTCATAGTTAGTATCTTAACTTTTTCAGTATGGCAGCATTCACCCCTTGTGGGAGTAGAACCAACAACCTTATGCATCAAAAGCAAGTAGACAACCTGTTGTGCTGTTAACAATGCAAGCTGACTTGGGTTAAGCAGCACTAAACTTCTCTTCCCCTGTAGCTCTCAGCTCCTTGTAAAATCTACTCAATACTCAACTGCATCTCAACTTCGCAGCACAAGAAATCTGGAAAAAGCCAAATGTATTGGGGGGCTGGTGGTCAAAAGCCCAAAAACCAGGGACACATTAAACATTGCTTGTATAATCTTGGAAAGTTGCTAGAATAAAATGCTGTGTTACCACCATACATTTTACTGCCAAGGTCCCTGTGCAAAAGAGTCAGAGCAACATACTACGATGCCAAATCACCTGCTTTGTGAAAGAAAAATGCTGTGTTACCACCATACGTTTTATTGCCAAGGTACCTGTGCAAAACGGTCAGAGCAACATACCACTACGCCAAATCAGCTGCTTTGTGAAAGAGCACAAGACTGAAACTTAAATGGCCATCATTTAATGAATTCAGTTCTCACCATAGCTGTCAACCTTGAACCTCTTAGCACAAAACACCTGGACAAACCCAGTCATGAGGGAATACAGCCCTCAAACATATTCAGTGAATTCAGTTCTTGCCATAGCTGTCAACCTTAGCACAAAAACCTGTTCAAAGCCAATAATGGGGTAATACAGTCCCAAAAATAAGGACACATTTCAAATATTCATCTTATAAACTTAGGTTGTGTTACTATGCATTTTCTGAAGAATATGAAGTCTGAAATTCAAATGCCTGTCAATTTTACTTCTGACAGAACAAAAACAATTTTCAGCAGAGGCGTAGGGAGAAATACTGCAGACACATGTCTTTGTAAAATGGCAGGACACCAGAGAAAATCCACACAAACACAGGGATAAGATGCAGACTCCACACAGAAGGCACTCCAGCCAAGAACCAAACCAGAAAACCTATAGCTGTGAGGCAACAATGCTACCACTGCACCATCAAATATGTAAGGAATTAAACATTCAGAAACCTGAAGTCTGAAATTCAAATGCTTGTCAATTTTATTTAAAATTTGTTAATCAGGACAGTCTGACTTGGAACAAAAAAACTATTTTCAGCAGAGGCCCAGGAAGAAATAATGTAGACATGTCTTTGTAACATGGGAGGTCTCAAAAGCAAACCCACACAAACACAGGGAGAAGATGCAGACCCCACAAAGAAGGCACCCCAGCCAAGAATCAAACCTGAGAACCTGCAGCTGTGAGGCAACAATGCTACCACTGCACCATCAAATAATCAAGCATTGTAACATTTAGAAACCACAGATATTATGAGGAACAGATCAGATCAAATATGAGGCAAAAATCTGCAATTTTTTTACAAATGGTGGTGGGTAGGGAATTCAGGTCTTTAATACCTGCATACAAGGTACAGGGTTCAAGCCTGAGGTATTCCCTACCACCACCATGAGTCTAGCCACCAGTATATAGCAACTGGGGCATTTACACACACACACACACACACACACACACACACACACACACACACACACACACACACACACACACACCCTTTCTTCCTTACCTGTGGTAGATCTCGTAGCTGCTCCAAATCCCTGTCCACACATATAACCAGACCGTGCCATAACATATATCCATAGCTGCCCGTCCACATTGCGAGATCTTCCCGCCCATCGAGTGTCCACATAGCTCCAAATCCCACTTCTGGGATCATGCTCTTGCATGTTTCCCAGTCTGAACTGCTGCTGAAACGGTCTGCACATGCTCCAGACTGTCTCAGCAGCAGTCCGGACTAGTGTGCATGCGCGGAAGTCCGTGAATTCTGAAATTTTTTTTTTTATCTTTTATTTTCTTTTACTTTCTTTATTGTTTGCAGTGGGGGGGGGGCTGCAGTCCGGCAGTCCAATAGCATGGGCTGCCCCTGTTGGAATGTATAAGTTTTGGGGGTATGGGGGAGTTGTCTTCCACACTGGAGGGTGCAGAAAGGCATGCTTCCCTGCAAAAAAAAAAAAAAAACTTTAAAGCAATATAGAGTAGCAAATGTTTGACATTAACTGTCATCCTATATTTTCAGACTTTTTGTCTGAAAACCAAAGATTTTTTCAAGAACAGACTAAATATATGAGGCAAAAATCAGGACATTTGAGTGGTATGGCAAGGTGAGTGTAAACATAAAGGGACAGTGTTACAATGTCTTTCTGACAGTGCTCACCAAGTCCTTTACAGCTTTGAAAGCTGGCAAAACATTTAGCGTTTTTTTTTCTCCTGTAACTAGTAGTATATTGAGTGGATAAAGCTCCATGCACTGCAGTGAATCTTTAACTATGTGTTCTCAACATGGATCCCAAAGATTCACCTCTCGAGCTATCTTTAACTATGTGTTCTCAACATGGATCCCAAAGATTCACCTCTCGAGCTATCTTTAACTATGTGTTCTCAACATGGATCCCAAAGATTCACCTCTCGAGCTATCTTTAACTATGTGTTCTCAACATTGATCCCAAAGATTCACCTCTCGAGCTATCTTTAACTATGTGTTCTCAACATGGATCCCAAAGATTCACCTCTCGAGCTATCTTTAACTATGTGTTCTCAACATGGATCCCAAAGATTCACCTCTCGAGCTATCTTTAACTATGTGTTCTCAACATTGATCCCAAAGATTCACCTCTCGAGCTATCTTTAACTATGTGTTCTCAACATTGATCCCAAAGATTCACCTCTCGAGCTATCTTTAACTATGTGTTCTCAACATGGATCCCAAAGATTCACCTCTCGAGCTATCTTTAACTATGTGTTCTCAACATGGATCCCAAAGATTCACCTCTCGAGCTATCTTTAACTATGTGTTCTCAACATGGATCCCAAAGATTCACCTCTCGAGCTATCTTTAACTATGTGTTCTCAACATGGATCCCAAAGATTCACCTCTCGAGCTATCTTTAACTATGTGTTCTCAACATGGATCCCAAAGATTCACCTCTCGAGCTATCTTTAACTATGTGTTTTCAACATGGATCCCAAAGATTCACCTCTCGAGCTATCTTTAACTATGTGTTCTCAACATGGATCCCAAAGATTCACCTCTCGAGCTATCTTTAACTATGTGTTCTCAACATTGATCCCAAAGATTCACCTCTCAAGCTATCTTTAACTATGTGTTCTCAACATGGATCCCAAAGATTCACCTCTCGAGCTTCGCTCTCAAGGTGAATTTCTTGGCATCCATGTCTCGAACACATAAGCAGGTTATGATCAGAGACCCTGTCATAATTCTCTGTATTGACACATAAGATTTGTTTATTAACTCCTAGGGACACAGATGTCCCTGTCACCAGTTTGGATAAGGAAAAGGTCATGGTCGGCTGCCTGTCAGGTGCCAGGATCAGCCACATCACACACACTCAGATCTCTCAACAACAGGCACTGTTATGACTCTGTCATAGTCCATGGTATAAACTACTTGAGGTGTACCTCACTGGACTATATCAAGAGAGATATGACTGAGCTCTCGGATTATGTGTCTCAGGCAGGTATGTCCCTAGCCTTAAGCAACATTTTACCTTCACTTAGAAAGATACCGCAATACAAACAATGATTCACTTTAACAATTGGATTAGTTTATGGTGTCATTCAAAGGGGATCCAGTATCTGTCAGCCTGGGAGGACATGGTTGACAGACCTCGATGCTTTGCCAGAGATGATCTTCATCGGTCACCCCTGGGATTTCGGTTACTGGCTAAGCTCTTGCCATCCCCATAGTGCCTTTTTTAGGCAATGTCACAAGAACAAAATTCTTGACATAAAAATACCCTTTTAAAAACAACCTGAAGGATGTTCTTCGTTTTTCACTGTTGAATCATCACATTTGGGTTATCTGCCTGCAGGTAGCCCTCAGCCGGCCTGAATACCAGAGTCTTCGGATTTCTGCTTCTGATGCGGTCACTTCTTCCCTGACATCAGGTCATCAGAGGTATAAAACATGCAGCCAACACCATTACATCAATCTTTCTTGCCGTATGGTGCCCGAAGCAGAAGCAGTTCACAAGTGCCGGTTGGCCATCTCCTGAAATTTTCATTTTCGAGTTTCAGACCCGAAGTCTTCAAAAAAGATAAGTACCCCATTGAGGATCCTTTTTCTTGCTCCAGCCGAGGATGTCAGTAAAAGCTAATTGTCTTACCTGTGGAAAGCAAATACCTCATAGAGATTTTCATTCTTGCTGCATCCCCTGTTTAGGCCGACAACGAATTACTTTCGTACTCTTATCTACGTACTCCGAAATGGCTTCGTTAAGCCATCCGACTGCCGATCTTCCGAAATAATGTAAGGATAAAGACAGAGACAGACCGCATAGGTCCAAAACTGCCGACTATGCTTCCGTTAAGCTAGTCACAAGTCTGCCGGTACTCAGTGAGGCGCTTCCGCAGCCCCTGATACCCGCTACTTCAGATTCGCAGGCCTCTACTGAGACCCATTCAGAGTCCAGTATGCCGCGAGATGCTTCTTCGACTATGGAACCCGCGGATGTCTCTACCATGGATGGATCCAGAGCTGCTGTGCAGGCACCGGCTTCTGAGGGTGTATTCAGGCCTACAGACATTCATATTAAACCAACGCCATTGTTTCCATCAAGAAGTTCCAAATTCCTCAGGCCAAAAACTTGCACTACACCTGGAAAACAGATGACCAAACCGCAGGCTCAGGCCCATATGCCTCAAAAACAAATGCTCAGAATGGCTGAAGACCTTATTACCTTAATTAGGGGAAGCCAGCCTTCCCCCTCCAAGAGACCTAGAAATTATTTTCTTTCTGATTCTTCTGATCAGGAATCTGATATTTCTGCTCCTTCTGATTACCAGGATTTGCCCTTATCTACTTATGAGGATTTGGATGCAGAGGATTCCATTCCCTCTGGTTTCCCTCCAGAAGATTTTTCTTTCGGTGAAACTTTGCATATTCTTAGGGAGCATTTCTGCTGGGAAAGCCAGGATTATTCTGAGTCCAGAAAGAGACTTGGGGTATTCTTATTCCTGCCTCAACACAGGCCTTTAGCTATCTCTCCTGTTCTGGACACTGTAGATGATTTTTTCTTGGAATCTAGCCTTACCCCAGACACTTTGCCTCCAGCTCCCAGAAAACCTGGCAGGTACTACAGAGTACCTGACTCTCAAAAGTTCCTCTTCAAGAATCCTTCTGCAGATCCAGAAACCTTTCCCAAGGACCAAAAGGCATCAAGGCTACTGCTGCCAAAAATCCTACCCCTTCTGATAGAGATTCTAGAGCCTTAGACAGATGGGGTAAGAAGGTATACATTTCTGCTACTTTGGCCATTAGGGATTTAAATTGCCAGTTTCATATGTTAAAGTATCAGCAGCGTATTATGGGACTACTTAAACAGAAAATGATGTTGATTCCTGACTGTGCTGAATACAAAGAATTGCTAGATTTAATGCATTCTGCGGAACAAGTTGGTAAACATACTTTGCAATGTGGTTTTGACGCTTTAGAAGCATCTTGCAGGGCTGCTGTCACTGGGTCTGTACTTAGAAGGCATGCTTGGCTTAAGGAACAAAACTTGCCAGATCATGTTAAAGCTAAATTACTGGATGGACTTAAACCAAGACTGCCTTTTTGGCAACAAAGCAGAAGAAGTCCTCAAAAGGATGGAGGAAAAAGCCAAATCTATGCAAACTGTTAAAGATTTCCTACAAGTACAGTCTCCCAGATTCAGTAGACCTTGGCCTTCGAAGAAGTCCTTTCCAGTCCCTTCCAGGCCTTCTCAGTCCAAACCCAGGAACAGCAGACCACCGAGGCTACAGTCTCAGGTTACACACATATCTAAGCAGTGGGGGACTCCCACTTACAAAACAGGGAGTAGTAAGCCACCCCCCTACGGAAAAATGGCACAATGACTTAGCCTTAACCCTTCCAAACCCTGCTCAACTACCTGCTCCCTTAAGAGGAAAGCTCGCCCTACATGCAAAAAAACTGGGAACTCATTACTCAGGACAAATGGGTTTTGAACATAGTTTCCCAAGGATACAGATTCCACTTCCACACACTACCAATCCCAAATGGTTGGCCAGACCTACCCCCAAATCAATGGGCGGAGGCCCAACAGCAGGTTCTCTCTCTTCTCACTATCAGGGCTATTCAGTCTGTCCCAGCAGAAAAAAGGGGACAAGGTTTTTATTCAAGACTTTTTCTAGTACCCAGAAAAGACAACTCCTGGCATCCTATCCTGGACCTCTCTATTCTCAACACCTTTCTGGTGGTTCCAAAATTCAAAATGCTAACTCTTCAACAGCTTCTTCCTATGCTAGCCAAGGATGCCTGGCTGGCAACCTTAGACTTAAAGGAAGTTTACCTGCACATCCCAATAAGAGGATCCTGCAGACAATACCTATGTTTCAGGGTGGGCTCCATGTACTTTCAGTTCTCTGCACTTCCCTTTGGCTTATCTACTGCTCCCGGGGTGTTCACAAAGTGTCTAGCTGCAGCCATTGCATTTTGCAGGTAGAGAAATATTCAAATTCACCCATACTTGGACAATTGTCTGATTCAGGCAGAAAGACGGGACTTGCTGTTACAATACCTGGGCATTCGTAAAGAAACTTCTAACCTCACTGGGGTACACCATCAACGAAAATAAATCTCAGTACCCTGCCAACAGATTGTATTCCTGGGAGCAAGCTTGAACACAACTTCCCAGATGGCATTCCTCACTCCGGAGAAACAAGTTTATTTAACAACCTATTTCAGACTATTGGCCACAAAACCCCAGCTATATGCAAGGAACATACTGCAAGCTCTGGGGTTCATGACCTCTTGCATTCTACTAAGTCCATATGCAAGACTGCATATGAGGAAACTACAATGGTATCTAAAAAGCCTATGGTGTCAACATTCTCAGGACCTGGAAACAATGATTTCTATCATTCCTTGTATCAAGACAGAGTTCCTTTGGTGGGCAGAGGCCTGCTACCACAACAAGGGGTTCCCTTTCACTCTACCCCCTGTTGCCCAAACCATAACAACAGACGCATCAGACTATGCATGGGAGGCTCAGATGGCAGGGCAGTGCATTCAGGGCAAATGGAACCTGAGACAGCTGCACCTGCATATTAATCAAAAAGAAATGTTAGCTGTACAGAATGCTCTGACAGCCTTCAAAGACCGTATTCTTCCAGGACAACTATTGTTAAAGACAGACAACACCACAGTTATGTGGTACATAAGCAGGGGGGCACTAGCCATAGCTCTGTGGAACAAAGCCTTGAGCTACCAAGTACACCTACAAGCACAATTCCTGCCAGGCAAATGACTTGAGCAGAAATCTCATGGTCCCACACGAATGGAAACTAGAACCCAAAATATTCAACCACTTGACGAACAAATGGGTGACTCAAGAGTTAGACCTGTTTGCCTCCCCTCAGAACTACCAATTGGACAAATTCTGCACAAGGACTCCCCATAGTCAAGCTAGGAAAGTGGATGCCCTGTCCTTTACCTGGGAAAGCCTCTCGGTTTATGCCTTTCCCCCTTTGCCTCTCCTCTCAAAGGTTCTATTAAAGATCAAACAGGACAAGGCAAGGACAATACTGATTGCACCAGACTGGCCATGCCAGCACTGGTACCCCCTCTTGCACAGCATGACACTGTTACAACCATGGCACCTGCCTCAGACCCCTTCCCTGCTGTCCCATCAGGCAGGCCAGATTCTGTGCCCTCAGCTTCAAACCCTGAACCTTGCAGCCTGGCTGATTCCTTGAGCTCTCCCCTAGCATCCCTCAGTAAGCAGGTACTGGATGTCATTCTGAAGGCAAGGAGGCCTAGTACTAGAAAATCCTATGCTGAAAAGAGGAGGAGATACTCTTCCTGGAGTCTGGCTCAGGGGATGGGCACAACGGTGCCCAGCTTACCTCATATTCTAGAGTACTTAACAGAAATGCTCCACAAGGGCCTATTCTTCTTGTCAGTTAAAATTCATTCCTCTGCCATTTCAGAACATTATAATACTGAGCCGCCCCTCTTCTCTCATCCCTTGCTAAAACAATTCCTTAGAGGGGGCCAAAAATTTAAGACCCCCCCCCCACCAGGAGAGCTCCCACTCCAGCCTGGGACCTTAACTTTGCATTGGAAAAGCTCACAGTTCCCCCCTTTGAGCCAGTTGCAACAGCAGAGATGAAATTCCTTTTCTGGAAAACAGCCTTCCTTCTAGACATCACTTCAGCAAGAACAGTGTCTGAATTACAGGCCTTCATGGCAGTGGAACCCTTCATTATCTTCCATGCGGACAGGGTTTCCCTCAAGACTAATCCTTCCTTTATGCCCAAGGTGGTGTCTAGTTTGGCCCTAAATCAGTCCATTCATTTGCCTACTTTTTTCCCTAATACATAAAACAAAGGGGAATGAATACTGCACTCTCTGGATGTGCACAAACAACTTAGATTCTATTTGGACAGGACTAAGCCTCTCAGAAAATCTGAACAGCTGCTAGTTGGCTTTGCTGCAGGGGCAGAGGGGAAGGCCATTTCAAAGCAAACCATTTCCAAATGGATAGCCCATTGCATTCATTTCTGCTACAAGCACCATGGAAAACCTACCCCACAGGGGATAAGATCACATTCCACCAGGGCTGCATCTACCTCTACGGCATTTCTCAGAGGAGTCACTACCAGGGACATCCTAGAAGCTGCTACCTGGAGCTCTGTACATACCTTCACCAAGTATTACCACATGCCTATCTTTTCTAAATCCAGAGCTGGATTTGCCACTGCAGTCTTGCAAGACTTAATAGCTGGCCCTAATGCTCTTTAACTTCCTCCTCCCTTCCTTAGCTTTGGGAATCAACCCAAATGTGATGACTGCAACAGTGAAACACGAAGAAAATATTGTGTGCACTTAACATAAATGTAGATGTTCCCAGTGTATTCACTGTAGCAGTCCTGGTTACCCTCCCTCCAGCCCCCCGACTTCTCTTGGCTGTACCTTTCCTTCTTGTTAGTATATTTATTTTTTCTTGTGTATTTGCTTTTTGATGGGGGTGTACCATACTATATAATTGCTTCATATTGTGGGGGCACCTGACATCTGGGGCAAGAAAAACTGATGTAATGGTGTCGGCCGCATGTTTTATACCCTTGACGATCTGATGTCGGGGGAAGAAGCGACAGCATCCGATGCAGAAATCCAAAGGCTCTGATATTCAGGCCGGCTGAGGGCTACCTGAAGGCAGATAATCCAGATGTGATGACTGCTACAGTGAATACACTCGAGCATCTACATTTATGGTAAGTGTACACAACTGTACTTTATGCTGCTAAATGCTAGGAGTCTAAACCAGAAACTGCACTCACTGGAAGCAGTCCTTACCCTGGAAAATACTGACATTTGTGTGGTCACCGAAACCTGGTTTAAGGCTGCGGGGAGCACCCCAGCTATACCAGGTTACATTTCCTTCCACACATTCAGACTACAAACTGAATGCTTGAGAACTAAAGTAGGTAGTGTATCAAATTCATTAAAGATAAATGCACCTCTAGACTGGTTAAACAACACAATTCCCTTGAATTACTTCAGGTGCAATTGACTGTAGGTAAGTCCCCTCTTCAGGTCATTGCCAGCTGTGCAACCCCCTCCATGAATCAGGGCATCCACAGAGCCTACTTGGATATACTTGTCAGTCAGGATACAACCAAACATCTTGGTTTTGGATGACTTTAATTACCCGTCCATAGCCTGGGGAAATTATATTTGTTCTAACTTACTTGCCCAAAGTTTCCTTGACTTTAATTCCAATGCCCTAGACCAGTGTTTGACACACCCACAAGGGGCTCAAAGATCCTGGACCTGGTGCTCACCAACATGAGAGACCACTGCACCTCCCCTAGTGTATGACCATTCTTGGTGAGATCTGACCACAAGTCAGTCTTGCTAGAAGTAACTATAACACTAGACCCCCCCCCTTAACAACAGCTAGACTAAAAAAATCCTCCAAGGCCAATTATAACCTTTTTTACACAATGACATAACTAGCTTCAAATCCCCTTCCCCCAAAACACTTATGCTGAGTTATACCCCAATGTTTTATACAAACACCTGTACAATTGTATTGACTCTGCCGTACCTGATGGAACCAAAGCAAGACCTTCAAGGAAAAACAAAAATGCCTGGTGGACAACTGCAATTAATAGGCTATACAATAAGAGAGAAAACTTGCTAAGAGCAGGAAGGAATAGTCTGAAAGCTGGAAACAATCCCTTCTCAAGTTAAACAAGCAAGTAAGACTCCTAGTGAAGTCCTCCAAAGGTAACTATGAATCCAGATTAGCTTCTGTAATGAAGGATAACCGTAAGGCGTGCTTTAGTTACATCTGTAACCTCAAAGGTAAGGCCCAGATTTGCCCTGAATTCGTAGCTAATGGTACTATATATATAGAACCTGTGGATATAGCAAATCTGCTTGCTGACAAGTTCAGTGAAAACTTCACTCCCCTGTTCCCACCACATGTACCCCAAAGCATCTCAAACACCTGTCCCTCACCTAGTATCTCTGAGGAGCAGGTCTTAAATGCCCTCTCAAAGGCCAAAAGCACAGCCCATATGAGACCAGACAACATCTCGAGCTGTGTTCTACATGAGTAAAACAAGAATTAGTATCAACATTGAACAGGCTTTTCAATCACAGCCTAAGCACTGGCTTCATCCCAGTGGAATGGAAAATGGCTACGGTCATCCCTTTGCACAAAGGGAGTGCATCCATGGACCCTGGGAAATGTAGACCCATTAGCCTGACCAGCCTTGTCTGCAAGGCCGTTGAATGAATCATCATGGACCTTATTAACAAAGATATAGGACATTTCCAAATGCTTGACCCCACCCAGTTTGGTTTTGTCATGGGGAGATCAAGCCTGTTAAATTTGGTGGACTTCTTCGAGACAGTCAACAAAGCCCTAGACAAGGGCAAATCTGTTCGTACGACCTACCTAGGCTTAGCCAAGGCATGTGACAGAATCCCCCACTCAGGCATCATTGATGAACTCACCCAGTTGGGTATCAAACCTTATATTGTCAGGTGGGTTGCAGACTGGCTCACTGATAGAACTCGTATGCTCAAAATAGGGGACTCCACCTCCTCCAGCAGACCGATGACCAGTGGTGTTCCACAGGAATCTGTTCTGAGAGCCCTACTGTTCAGAATCTATGTCTGAAGTTCAGTCTAAAACTAAATCACTGTGGCTGACAAAGTTTGCTGATGACTGTAAACTGGAAGTGATCATTGAAACCCCTAGATATGTCAACAACCTGCAAGAAGGTCTTACGCAGACTAATAACTGGTGCTGAAATCATGGTCTTAAACTTAATACAAAAATGCTTTATAATCCCCTTTAGCAAGAGTGATGTTCCTGTAAACTACCACATAAGTAGCAGTATCATAAGCACACAGTCAGTGGTGAGAGATCTGGGTGCACAGGTTGACAGCAACCTTAACTTCGATCACCATGTCTCCACAGCGGTAACAAGGGTATTTTCTATTGCTCTTTTCATAAGTAAGGGCACTGGCTTCAGAAAAAGAGGTTATAAGCCCCCTGTATTCTTCCATCATCAGTCCAATAGTGGAGTACAATGCTCCCAGTGGATGCTCCTGTCTAAATACCTGCAGCAGTTGGAGAGATCACAGAGGTTCCTTACAAAGAAAATTCAAGGTCTTCAAGATCTGTCTTATGGCGACAGACTGAAATCATTGTCACTTTATTCTGTGTCATACAGACTGCTCAGAGGCGACCTGTACATTTTATATAGTGCAGTCTTTGACCCAGCTTTGATGGAAATGCTGCACATTTGCAAGTCAGTCAAATGACACACGGGTCACTCACTCAAAGAACCTTAACCTGATATGTCACATCAACAGAACTTGCTGGAGAGACAGATTTGTCTCACAGAGGTTGCCCCACCTTTGGAACAAGTTTCCTATTCATGTTAAACAAAGCTCCTCATTAGCCCTGTTTAAGTGCAGTTTGGATGATTGGATAGTTAACCGGAAATTCACCCTGGGACTTCCACCTGTGTCTCTCTTGGACAGGGGCAATAGGTGCTGATTTTAGTGTCTGCTTGAACCAGACACCCTTGGGAACAAGGGTTGAGCTTGGGTAGGCTTGTAAGGGCCTGGGGCCCTTAGCCTAGTAACCTCCTGTGATCCTATGAGCCTATGTCACTACTTTGCATTAACTGTACTGATGACTTACTCTGATGATGCCTGGGCTGTAGCTGAAAATAGTCAGTACACCAACTAGTCCAATTAGCTGGTTAACAAATACTAAATAAATAAATATAAGAGGATCATTGTATCTTGTGTTGAAGAATCGTTTCTCTCTTGGTACTTGCACTTCGTGAATGACGTACTGCTTTGTTTACCTTCTGAGACGTCTGTTTTGTTAGAGCAGAGCTGATGTTTACATGTTGGAGGATGTTACGCTTTGTTTTCACCATCTTTTTTTCATGCTCTAAGCTCTTGTGTGTAAAGAATCCTG